>NC_040078.1:24758522-25061553 GCF_003369695.1 Bos indicus x Bos taurus
ATGTTTATGCTGAACAATTATGAATGCTTTGTTAGTGGATAGTCTTAGGCAAAACAATATTGAGCAATATCCTAAGATAGAATGCTCTGATAAATTCTTCAGCTGTATTCTACTGATGTTTTCTGGTCATTTTCATCCAGCAATAAGTGGGGTCACCCTTACTGAAAATCAATTTTGGTTTATTTCTGGGCTCTCTATTCTGTTCCATTGATCTATGTGTTTGTTTATGTGCTAGTACTGTGCTGTTTTGATTACTATAGCTTTATAGTACTGTCTGAAGTCAAGGAGGATGGTACCTTCAACTTTGTTTTTTTTTTCTCAAGATTGCTTTGCCTATTCAAAGTCTTTTGTGGTCCCATCAAATTTTAGGATTATTTGTTCCAACTCATTCATTGCTTCCAATCATTTTTATTTATTTATTTTTTGGTGGACTCTAGGGTTTTCTATATTTAATATCATGTCATCTGAAAATAGGAATAGCTTTATTTCTTCCCTTCCAATTTGGATATTTTTTGTTTCTTCTTCATGTTTGACTGTTGTGGATGAGACCTCCAACAGTGTGTTAAATAGAAATGGTGAGAGTGGGCATCTTTGCCTTATTTCTGATCTTAGAGGAAAAGCTTTCAATTTTTGACCATTGACTATGATGTTTCGTTATAAATGGCCTTTATTATGTTGAGGTATGTTCCTTCTATACTGACTTTGTTGAGTTTTTATCATGAATGGATGTTGAATTTTTTCAAACTTTTTCTACATCTATTGAGATGATCATGTGATTTTTCTTTGTTTACATGGTATATCACATTGATTGCTTTGCAGATACTGAACCATTTTTGAAATCTCCTATGTTCCTGTGGCATTTCTTCTGATCTCTTGAACTCTCATAGTTTATCTTGAGACTTAGCACTAGCTTACAATGTGTTCCATTTGTCACATGAATTGTTTCCTAAAGTTATTCCTCTATATTAAATGGAAGTTCAGCCATTGGGAGGTGCTTCGATCTTTTTAATTTTTCCTTCTTCTTTTCCCCTTTTATTCTAATCTTCCTTCTCCTTAGATATGTCCTCAAAACCCAGCCCTAAATCTATCTCTAGTAAACTGCCACCCTGCAGTTCAGAATGAACCATTCTCAGATATCCTCCACTCTGCTTTTTTGAGATTACTCTCTAACACTAAAATAGGGATCAAGCTCCATTTTAAAAATAGCCAGGACTAGGATCTAGTAAGTTTTACCCATGAGAACATGGACCTTGACTGAGTGATCTGACTGGTGCAGGGAGACTAACCAGAAGACAAAAGCTTTATCTAAACTGATGCTAGCTTATCTGTCGGGGAGAAGCAGTTTACCCCCACCCCCATCACCCCAATCAAAGCTCGTCCCCTTTATCCTATACACATGCACTTTATTGAGCTAAAGCTGTAGAACAGCGCAGCCTTGATTTATGAGGGCTGCATTTCTTCCCTGATCCTGGCTGGCACAGTGCTGGAGTCTTTGCTTTTATGTGTACACATTAGGGGCAACTGGCGACCAGCTGTTGGAAACTGGTCTAAGAAAATAATAAAAATAAAAATACGCACGGACTATCCTGTCAGTCCAGGTTCTTGGTACCTGCCATCAGCCTTGGAATAAATAAGAGGGTCTCTCCCCTTTGGAATGAGATTTCTCTATGACAAACAGATTTATATTGTGCTGGAATGATTGGTAGGTACCAAGGGGGTCTTGCCTGAGAGCTAAGTTAATAATTGAGACTGTTAGAACAATAACTCACATAGTCCCCACCCCCTTTATCCCTGAAGGGTCTCCAAGTACTACACATGCAGCGTACTCCCAAGCCTGGGGTCCTGCTAAACCCAGCTGTGACTGGGGTAAAAGGTAAACAGCTGGGAGAGACTGGACACAGGAGTGCTAACATTCTATGAGTCTCCCCACTCAGGCAAGGGGTTACCATGGGGGCAGGAGCCAATGGCAGGAAAAAAGGGCAAGTTGTTTGGCAGGAGGGGCTCCCTCACATTCATGAGTACTGCTGTAGAGAGGGAAAAGGGAAAGAAGTCTCTTCAAAGGAAAAATTCTCTAAATGTTCTGAATCATGGGTCCTTCCTAAGTATTTTGTGTACTCTATATGGGATACATGTAAACCACCTCAGGTTATTTATTTAACTTTATTTGCTGCAACTTTGAAGAAGGACTTGAGACGGCTTATAGTCCTTCCAGAACAAAACAGTTGATATTTAAATAGATGAAATAATGTAGACTGAGGACGTATCAGGACCTTAAGCCAGCATCTGTCAAACCAATTTACTCAGTTTTGTTGGGTGTAAATAGGTATTTCTTGAAAAGGTTGTTCTATAATCAAACAAATTAAGTAAACTTTGGGTAGAAAAAAAAAATCTCTCTCTTTTTTTTTTTTTCCATGGTGTTCTATAGAACACACTTTGTAAAAAATGGACGTATGCCACAATGATGTCTGGAATGAAGCAGTAATTTAAGTTCCAAGCTCCTTAGGAATCAAAGCAAAAAGGACATTTAAGACAAAGGAATATAGACTTGCTCTTTAGATAGAATGACACTTACTTAAAAAATAAATTTCAAAAGGGATTTATCCTGTGAATTATTATCCGAAGAGTCCTAGATAATTTAATGCGTGTTGTCATGAGCAGTGATTTTTTTTTAAGAAAAGGCAGACATGCTTTTATTATGGCCTTTTCTTCTTTTGACCCGTAACACAATGTACAGAACACTGAGAGGGCACCAAAACAAACAAACAAACAAACAAACACACACACACAAGTTCCTAGAAGGAAGGATTGCCAGGTAAATTTAAATTTCAGATAACAAATGTTTCAGTTCAGTTCAGTCGCTCAGTCGTGTCTGACTTTTTGTGACCCCATGAATCACAGCACGCCAGGCCTCCCTGTCCATCACCAACTCCCAGAGTCCACCCAAACCCATGTCCATCAAGTCGGTGATGCTATCCAGCCATCTCATCCTCTGTCGTCTCCTTCTCCTCCTGCCCCCAATCCCTCCCAGCATCACGGTCTTTTCCAATGAGTCAACTCTTCAGATGGGTGGCCAAAGTACTGGAGTTTCAGCCTCAGCATCAGTCCTTCCAATGAACAACCAGGACTGATCTCCTTTAGGATGGACTGGTTGGATCTCCAAATGTTTAGCATGTCTAAAAATTGCACAGAATATACTTTACTATAAAAATGTTCATTCTTTAGTTGAAATTAAAATTTAATTGGGTGCCTTGCATTTTTATTTGTTAAATCTAGCAACCTGACTAGAAGGTCAAAATTTGAGTCATATGTTTAATCACCCAGCAGCCTCCACTGTGGAATAATCACCATGCCTGGCATTGCCACAACCCTCTTTCAATTGACCCACAATGATGGGAAAGTCTACAAGTTGTCAAATCTGTCTTCACCTGCCCCACCAAATCTCAGGAGTTCCAGTTCTTATCTCTGTGTTTCTCTGGGACATGGACTTACTGATTCTTTGGAATACTCTCAAGTTGGCACTTAGCCCTTCAGTTCCCTGAAGTTGATGGTCAGTCTAAAAAAGAAACATTTATTTGGTTGTCAAGGGCAAGTAAGGATTTTACCTTCTAGGCAAGCCCTCCAGTATTTATCGCACTGTCTCTGCACTTGTAGTATATTATTAGCCTTTTATGCCTTCTCTGTCACCTGTTGAAATGAGAACGCAAGGTCTCTGGGCCTCTGCAGCCCTTTCCCTTACATTAACTTAAGTCACACCAGATGTGGGCCTTTACCTCGTAGGAAGACTAATTGATTTCACTAGTTACAATACTTCTATTGTTTTATTTTTTAAACACAAATAAACACTATAGTGGATTTGCTCTTCTTTCCCCTTTTCTACTTTTGCCAAAAGAGTCAAAGGTTATTCAATTAAAGGCATCTAGAAAGTGTGACAAAGAAATCTATTGGTGGAATATATCTACTGTTAAAGGGAAAGAAAAGAGAAGAAAGGAGGAAGACGATAAAGGATTGCAGGGAAGAGGGAAGGAAGCCTCTCAGGGACCAGCAGTAACTCTGATGGATGGCTGGTGTGGGTAAGACGTTATTATTTGTTATGTGAGTGTAGGGAGATGGCAGCCGAGCTGAGCAATACACCTGCTGGGCTCCAAGAAGCCAAAACAGCTGCACACATTGATTTAGAAGCTTGCTACTTGGGGCTCCAGGAACGAATCAAGCGACAGCTCATAAAAAAGAGGGTTTTATGATTTTCCCCCCTCTTTCTGTAAGCAAACGGCCACATCATATGTTTTCCTAACACGGTCATAACTCAAAATTAAATCCCAGCCCAAGGTGTCAGCCTGGTGCCATGTCAGGATTGTAACGGCTTGTTTTAGAGGTTGTCATGGAGATGATGGAGAAAGGATGGGGGGTATGCTTTTGGAGGTGGGAAAGGGTACAAAGCACTCTTTGCTTCAGTGTGGCTTAGGCACTTAAGAACAATTAGCGATTAGCGTAGGGTTTTGTTTTAAAGAAGCGAGTTAACTAGCAGTGTTTAGTTGGTGATTTTATGCTACTTAAAAGCTCAATTCATAGTTGTTAAAATGGAAAGCACTGTCCCACGAGGGAGCTACCCCAGCCAGAAGGAGTGAGTTGTGGTCCATGTGCTGCCAAGGTAAGGTTCTTAGAGGCAGTCTGTCTGCCTCACATTCCGAACCTTGTTACTGATTACACAAGAAGGAGTGGAGTCAAAATACTCTTGGTTAATGCTGAATGAAAGTGTTTGGTCATAAAGAAAAAAAAGAAGCTTTCTAAAAGGGCTTTGAGATTTCTTCAGAGTTATAGTGTGAATATCCAAGGCCAAAGTGCTATGGACCCCAATGATGTTAGATACATCTCCATGGAATGCTCACCCCAAAGGTGATGATAGTCTGTAGGACTGTCAGATAAGCTCTTATGTAGCATTTGATAGTATCATGGATTTTATTTATTTATCAGGTAGTTACTGAGCATTAGACATCTTAAAAATGGTATAATGAATAGTCACAAATGAACAAAGAATAAATAAATGTAAACTATGATTTTATACTTCACTACTAATAGTTCTATTAACAGTACAATCACAGCAAAAAGAATAAAATAATGCTGTTCTTCCAAAGCCCAAATCTGCATAATCCCCAAGATTCAGACACTAGTGAAGACTCTTACTTCGACATTTTTGCTTGCAGAGAAGTCATTTGTCAATTTGCTCTCTGCCGTTACTTGGAAGTCACCACAGCTCTAGTTAAACTACCTCCTGAATTCTCATTTGGCATCTGCAGCTGCCTATCATACATTTCACATAAATTCCATAGTTTTAAAACTAATTATTCTCTTTCTTCTTCTCTAAATAATTTTTATCTTGGTTTTCTGCTTTTTATTATGATACATCATTAATCTTAGTCATTGAAATTCAAAATATCAGATATAACTTTGGTTTCCTTTCTAGATCCAAATGGATACCACATACCACCCTTCCTTCTTGCACAATGTCCCTCAAGTCTATAACTTCCTGCACACTTCTGCTGTTATTTCCTAATTCAGTCCCATGGTTCCTCATGTGTCAGCTGCAGCCATTGCTTCCATTCAACCTCTTGTCCTTTAGTCTCTAAGCTCTCTTTCCATCCAGCAGTTACAACACACCTGGCACCTTGCTGCCAAGGTAAATTTCCCCAAATACGACTGCTTCCAAAAGCTCCAGTTACTCCTTAATTTCCCACAGAATAAAATTCACGTATTGTCATATGACATTTAGGGATCAATCTTGCTTTTATAGCTCCATTTCCTACTGATAACATATAAATATTCTGTATTAGCAAAAATAACATTGAATAATAAGTAAAATAAATTGATGTATCTATCACTATACTGCACATTTACATGTATGTTTCTTCTATTTTTACAGTATTCCTATGAGGTAGGTATGGTTAATATGTTTTCAGATGATAATATTAAAGCACAGAGAAGTTATGTATCCTGCTCAAGGTCACCAATGAAACAGCTGGAATCTGACCTATGCAGGAGATTTGGACCCCAAATGGTCTTAGAAACTGTACCATTACCTCTTCACAACAGCTTATTCTGCCTCCTGAAGAAAACTTGTGCTCTCCTACGTCACTGCCTTGGCTTGATTACTTTTCTTTTTCCTGATGACCTCTTGCCTCCTCTTCTTAACATAATATGGAGCATTTTTGAAGTTCTATTCAAATGCCTACTTGTCCATTTAACACATGTGCTCCCAAAGAATTCTCTTTCCTCAGAATTACTGTAGAGTCCACCATCTCCACCATTCACGCCTGATCAGATATTCATATGTCTTATTCTTCTCTGGACTCCCCTCCCTACCTGGCATGTAGCACTTCCTCAGCTGGCAGAATCAAAGATTCTGAAATGAATTGTATCAGGGTCACCTTTCAAACCTTAATTCTTTGTCCTCTCTCCTGGTATTAAAACTTGTTCCTGCATCCCTTTACTTTTTAAAAATAATTTTCAACCCTTGGGCTGTGGTTTGACTCCTTGAAACTATGCATACTCTCCTTTCTCCTAAACTCCTGGGAATTATGGAGGGGGAAGGCATTGGGTCTAATCGTAGAGCAGATGACATCAGACTTTGGGGCCATTATATTAGCCTATTCAGCACTACACCCCTTCCTTTGGTAGCCTTTCAAGATGGCAGACTATCTCCTGCTTCCTCTGCTAGTCCTGAATCTCCCTGCTCAATGCTTTTGCTAGAGTGGCCTCCTTGGGCAGAGCTGCATACTTAAAACTTAACCTCAGCCATTCCCAGGTCAATGTCCCTCAGTAGTAACATATTTCCTGAGAGACTTTGCTAGTACCCTTTGGGAAAACAATCAAATAGCGAATACTTAGATTTTAATGACTTAAAAGGTTCTACCTCTTTCATGAATACCAAGATATTTGTTTAAGTGTGTTTCTCTTTCAGCCTAAAGGAGAGAATTTCTAATGGTGTGACATTTCAGACTTTATAGTGGAAGGGAAAACAGGGAGTTGTGTGTGTAGCAGGGAAGACATTTCTGCATCATTGAGTCATATAAGTCCTTCGCCATATGAAACGATAACACTGAAAATGAGCATTCATGGCTTGACAATGCAGGAAAGTAAATCATACAAATATGAGAGTTGCCAGAATCCAAAGTTAGTACAAACACTTTGTCAACTATTAAGTGCTTCCTCTACTGAAGAACAGCTGCTTCTAATACATACTAGGAATTGTAAAGTTTGAAAGAGATTGAGAATGTGAATCATATCTGTGATATGAAGGGAATGTGCATCTCAGAAAAGCTGAGGAAGGATACTGGATTCTAGCAGTGATAGGGAAGGAAGAACATTTACCAGTCCTTACCATAATGTGTCTAATCACTGACCATCATCAGTTAAGTTGGTAATGGTTCTGGGAGAGATGACATGCTAAACCACCCTTAAGTCCAAAAAATAGAATATGATTTTATGAACAACAAGGACAAAATTTAGCTACCCATCAGATTACTGAGGGATTAGGTATGAAATGGGAAAGTTCTGTTAAGAATAGGAGGAAAAGGAAGGTTTGTTTACCTCTGGTGTTGCCAGGAAAGCCTGGTTCTGGGACAGTTCATTGTATGGTGGGCAGTGACCGAAACAGCAAAGGAACATGGAGAGTCTGGGAAGGAAGAAACCATGGGAGATGGTTGCAGGAACAACATGGTGACGAAGTCCAAAGACATATTTCCTCTAGTTTATTCCCTTCGTTAAATGAATCACTTGGGCAATAAAGCTTCAGGTAATTTAAGCAGATTACATATGGTATATCCTGAACCACAGATCACGTAATTGTGAGCAATTAAGTCTGCTATTTTAGTGCAGTCTGTGGGCTCAGCTGAATATTTCTATAATTAGTTGTAGACAAGGTGATATACTATCTCTAGGTTTTTTTGTTTCCTCAATTGTGAAATATGAATATGACCATAGAAATTTATAAGTAATTGACACAAAGTATTTGACAGCATTTTACACATATACTAAATGCTACATAAGAGAGCTGTATTTCTAGTAATATGTTATTAAGTATTTCCTTATGAAGATTGAATTTTCCCAGAGGATACTCCTAAAATTAATCTGTTCTATGAATAAAATTATTAAGCTGTATGTCTGTGTGGCAGCTACAAGGCTGCCAGATTAAGTTTATTGATGAGTTGTTTTCATTACATCCATGACTCCCTCCAATTATAAACATTTTATTATTCTGTAGTTTTAGAGGCCTATATACCATGGGGACATTTTTAAAGCATTCCATCATCTTTTCTTAAAGCTTTATCTCCCATTAGTAATAAAATGAAGCCTACAGTTTCAAAGGTCCACCTCAAGAATTTTCAATCTCTGCTTTTTATTCATCCATCAAACATACATAAAATGTCTATCATATGTCAAGATTTGAGCTATGTACTGATAATAAAATCTGCTAATTACTTTATTACATACAGTCCTAGGTACAGATATTTACCATCTGGCTTTCTTCGTCTGAGTAAGTCCTATATAGGACCATTGCATAACTTTAATAGTTTACAAATTCCTGGGAATTTTATTCTGCCATCAAATGTTAAATTAAAAAACAGTTTGTGACTCTATATATGTGTGTATGTATATACATACACACATATAAAGTGTATCACACACATATATAAAGTATATATAGATATATTTTCTTTAAAGAATAATAATTTAAAAATACATACCTATTACTCAACTTAAAAATAAATTTATTTCACAAGAAAAGCCAACACAAGCAAAGCAAACCATCAGCACAATGAAAAGGCAACCTCATGAATGGGAAAAGATATTTGCTGCCAGTGTCAATTTCCCCAATTACAACATGTTTCCAAAAGTTCCAATCATGCCCTCCTTTACCACAGAATAAAATTCACATACTGTTATCTGTTGCCTAAGGAATGGTCTTGCCTTTACAGCTCCATTTCCTACTGATAACAAATATAAATATCCTGTATTAGCAAAAGTAACATTAAATAACAGTAAATAAAATATATCTTATGGAGTGGGAGAAAATATATACATACTGCATAACCAATATGGGGTTAATATCAAGATATATAAGGAACTGTTGTAACTTAATAGCAGCAAAAAAAAAAAAAAAAAAAAACACCTAAATAACCCAGTTTAAAAATGGGCAAATGACTTAAATAGACATTTTTTCCACAAAAGATATACAAATGACCAACATGTATATGAAAAAGTGTTCAACATCACTCTTTATCAGGAAATGCAAGTCAAACTACAATGAGATATCAGCCCACATCTGTCAGAATGTCTATTATCAAAAAGATAAGAGATAACAAATGCTAGAAAGGATGCAGAGAAAATGGTACCCTTTTCCACTGTTTTAGGGAACCGGCACAGACACTATGGAAAATGGTATGGAGACTCCTCAAGAAATTAAAAATGGAACTCCCACGTGATCCAGGAATATACCCATTTCTGGGTATATATCCAGAAGAAATGAAAAGAGGATTCTAAGGAGTTATCTGCATTCCCATGTTCACGGCAACTTTATTACAACAGCCAAGATATGAAAACAGATTGTGTCCATCAATGGAAGATGTGTACTTAGGAGTGGAATAGCTATGTTGCAGGGTATGTACTCTTTTAACTTTGGATAATGCTGAATTATGTCCTATAGTGTTTGAACTAAACTACACTGCTACCACGGTATATGAGTTCTCAGTTTTCTAAAGACTTGTCAAAGTAAGTGTCATCTTAATTTTTTAAAAAGTTTTGTTGGAGTATAGCTGCTTTACAATGTTGTGTTCATTGGTACTGTACAGCGAAGTGAATCATCTATATGTATACATATATTCCCTCTTCTGGATTTCCTTCCCATTTAGGTCACCATGGAGAATAGAGTTCCCTGTGCTATACACTATGTTCTAATTAGTTATCTATTTTATACATAGTATCAATAGCATAAATATGTCAATCCCAATCTCCCAATCCATCCCACCTCCCCCTTGCCCCCTTGGGATTCATGTTTGTTCTCTACATCTGAGTCCCTATTTTTGCTTTGTGAATAATATGGTTTATACCAATTTTTTCAGACTCCACATGTAGTTCTCTTTCTTACTTCACTTTGTGTAACAGTCCTATGTCCATCCATGTTTCTAAAAATGACCCAATTTCAGTCCTTTTTATGGCTGAGTAATATTCCATTGTATATATGTACCACATCTTCTTTATTCATTCCTCTGTTTATGACATTTAGGTTGTTTCCACATCCTGACTATTATAAATAGTGCTACATTTGGGGGGCATGCATCTTTCTGAAGCATCACTACGAACAAAGCTAGTGGAGGTGATGGAATTCCAGTTGGGCTATTTCAAATCCTAAAAGATGATGCTGTGAAAGTGCTACACTCAATCACTCAATATGCCAGCAAATTTGGAAAACTCAGCGGTGGCCACAGGACTGGAAAATGTCAGTTTTCATTCCAATCCCAAAGAAAGGCAATGCCAAAGAATGCTCAACCTACTGCACAATTGCACTCATTTCACATTCTGCTGCTGCCGCTGCTAAGTCACTTCAGTTGTGTCCGACTCTGTGTGACCACATGGATGGCAGCCCACCAGGCTCCACCGTCCCTGGGATTCTCCAGGAAAGAACACTGGAGTGGGTTGCCATTTCCTTCTCCAATGCATGAAAGTGAAAAGTGAAAGTGAAGTTGCTCAGTCATGTCTGACTCTTAGCAACCCCATGGACTGCAGCCTACCAGGCTCCTCCATCCATGGGATTTTTCCAGGCAAGAGTACTGGAGTGGGGTGCCATTACCTTCTCCGATTGCTAGTAATACTCAAAATTCTCCAAGCCAGGCTTCAGCAGTACGTTCACTGTGAACTTCCAGATGTTCAAGTTGGTTTTAGAAAAGGCAGAGATCAAACTGCCAACATCCATTGGATCATCGAAAAAGCAAGAGAGTTCCAGAAAAATATCTACTTCTACTTTATTGATTATGCCAAAGCCTTTGACTGTGTGGCATGACAAACTGAAAAATTCTTAATGAGATGGTAATACCAGACCACCTGACCTGCCTCTTGAGAAATCTGTATGCAGGTCAGGAAGCAACAGTTAGAACTGGACATGGAACAAAAGACTGGTTCCAAATAGGGAAAGGAGTATGTCAAGGCTGTATATTGTCACACTACTTATTTAACTTATATGCAGAGTACATCATGAGAAATACTGGGCTGGATGAAGCTCAAGCTGGAATCATATTGCCAGAAGAAATATCAATAACCTCAGATATGCAGATGACACCACCCTTATGGCAGAAAGCGAAGAAAAACTAAAGAGTCTCTTGATGAAAGTGAAAGAGGAGAGTGAAAAAGTTGGCTTAAAACTCAACATTCAGAAAACAAAGATCATGGCATCTGGTCCCATCACTTAATGGCAAATAGATGGCGAAACAGTTGAAACAGTGACAGACTTTATTTTGGGGCGCTCCAAAATCACTGCAGATGGTGACTGCAGCCATGAAATTAAAAGATGCTTGCTCCTTGGAAGAAAAGTTATCACCAACATAGACAGCATATTAAAAAGCAGAGACATTCCTTTGCCAACAAAGGTCCATCTAGTCAAAGCTATGGTTTTTCCAGTAGTCTTCTATGGATGTTGAGAGCTGGACTATAAAGAAAGCTGAGCACCAAAGAATTGATGCTTTTGAACTATGGTGTTGGAGAAGACTCTTGAGAGTCCCTTGGACTGCAAGGAGATCAAACCAGTCCATCCTAAAGGAAATCAATCCTGAATATTCATTGGAAGGGCTGATGCTGATGCTGAAACTCCCAAGACTTTGGCCACCTGATGCGAAGAAGTGACTCATTGGAAAAGACCCTGATGCTGGGAAAGATTGAAGGCGGGAGGAGAAGGGGACGACAGAGGATGAGATGATTGGATGGCATCACCGACTCAACGGACATGAGTTTGAGTAAACTCTGGGAGTTGGTGATGGACAGGGAGTCCTGACATGCTGTAGTCCATGGGCTTGCAAAGAGTTGGACACGACTGAGCAACTGAACTGAACTGTCTTTCTGAATTATGGTTTTTCTCTGGGTATATGTCCAGTAGTGGAACTGCTGGGTCACATGGTATATTTTAAGTTTTTTTTAAGGAACCTCCAAACTGTTGTCTCTAGTGGCTGTATCAATTTATATTCCTATCAACCGTGCAAACATTTACTGGCTTCAAACAATACATATTTAGTCACATCTCTGAGCTGGGCAGTTCTGCTTGTCTCCTGTCTGATCACTCATGTGACTGGATACTTATCAGTCTAGAGGATCTCTACCACTTTCCTGAATTTATCTTATTGTTTATAGTTTTTTAAAAATGTATTATCTTGGATTTTACTATTTTTCCTCCTTTCTAATTTTTACATTTCAAGTTTTTTTCTATTGCCTCACTGAGTTTTATACTATCTCCAATGTTAAATAATGGTGATGATAATGGACTTCCTCCTCTGTTCTTTGTTTTAAAAATGAACACTTCACGAATCTGCATGTCATCCTTGCATAGGAGCCATAGCTGACCTCTGTACTGTTCGAATTTTAGTAATGTGCTGCTGAAATGAATATTCCTCTCTTCTTTTTAAAAACAGATTCATTGGGAGGAGCTAAGATGGCGGAGGAGTAGGATGGGGAGGACACTTTCTCCCCCACAAATTCATCAAAAGAACATTTAAACGCCGAGTAAATTCCACAAAACAACTTCTGAAAGCCGGCAGAGGACATCAGGCACCCAGAAAAGCAACCCAAGTCTTCGAAAGGAGGTAGGGAAAAATATAAAAGACAAAAAAAGGGACAAAAGAGGGAGGGACGGAGTTCCGTCCCGGGAAGGGAAGTCTTAAAAAGAGAGAAGTTTCCAAACACCAGAAAACCTTCTCACTGCCGAATCTGCACCGAGCCTTGGAAGCACAGAGGGCAACATAACAGAGAGGAAAAATAAATAATTAAAACCCGCACATTGCGAGCCCTACGGTAACTCCCCCAGCGGAGAAGCAGCGCAGATGCCTGCATACGCCATTAGCAAGCGGGGGCTGGGCAGGGAGGCGCGGCGCGGGCTGCGTCGCAAGAATCTGGCCTGAATACCCCGAGCACTATCTAAGCGAAATAATTTGGGCTAGCAAACCAGACTGTGGGATATCTACCACGCGAAAAGCCAGCCCTAACCTATGACACCGCCAGGCCCACGCACGGAATAAAGGACTGAACGGAGATAGCTGGCGGCAGACCATCCCCCTCCAGTGATAGGCAGCCAGAGCCGGAAGGGGACAATCGCAGCCCCAGAGAGACATTATCTATAAAACTGTAAGCAGGCTTCTTTGCTAACTAAAACTTCTTGGGGGTCTGGACGGTCAACATCTGCCTGAGAAGGTGTGCCGGTACACAACTAGATAACCGAGTGGCGGGGAGGCGGTAAGTCACAGCAATCGCGCACGCAAAACACCTCATCACCTAAGCTGCTCGGATCTGGGAAGGGCACAAAACGCAGGCCCAACTGAGAGTCTGCGCCTCTGAGGACTACCCGAGTGCCTGAACCTGAGCGGCTTGGACCTGGGAAGTACAGGCAGCCCAGGGCAGGCCACGGATGGTTCGCAGCGGAGCAACCTAGAGCCTGAGCAGCGTGGGCAGAGAGGCTACACGCGCTGTGAACTGGGGGCAGACCCAGTGTGACTGAGGCACTGCGAGCACACGCCAGTGTTATTTGTTTGCAGCATCCCTCCCTACCTCCCCTCAGTGCGACTGAACAAGTGAGCCTATAAAAAAAAAAAAAAAATTTAAGTCCTCTGTTGTTCCTTTAATTTCCACTTTTATAACCGATTACTTTGCAAAAAAAAAAAAGAAGACCCTATTTTTTTTAAAGCAAACTTCATATATATTTTTTTAAATAATTTTTTGACCTTTTTTTTCCTTTTTCCTTCTTTTCTTTAACATTGTATTTTTTAAATTCCAAACTCTACTCTAGATTTTTAATTTTAGCTTTTTAGTATTTGTTATCAATTTTGTACCTATAGTTTTTTTTTTGTTTTTGTTTTTATATAATTTCTGTGACCCTTTTTTATTTTTTCTTTTTCTCTGTTTCTTTCTCTTCTTCTTTTAAATAACATTGTATATCTGAAATTCCAAACTGTATTCTAGATTTTTAATTTATGCTTTTTGGTATTTGTTATCAATTTTGTACCTGTATTTTTTTATATATATATAATTTATGCGACCTTGTTTGTTCTTGATTGTTTTTTTTTCCTCTCTCTTTCTTTTTCTTCTTCTTTTTTAACATTGTATTTTTGAAATTCCAAACTCTACTTTAGATTTTTAACTTTTGCTTTTTGGTATTAGTTATCAATTTTGTACCTATATTTTCTTTATAATTTTTGCGACCTTGTTTGTTTTTGTTTGTTTGTTTTTTCTCTCTTTCTTTTCCTTCTTCTTTTCTTTAACATTGTATTTTTGAAATTCCAAACTCTACTCTAGATTTTAAATTTTTGCTTTTATGTATTTGTTACCAATTTTGTACCTTTAAGAACCCAATCTTCAGTACCCATTTTTCACTAGGGAGCGAGATTACTGATTTAACTGCTCTCTCTCCCTTTGGACTCTCCTTTTTCTCCACTATGTCGCCTGTGTCTCCTCCCTAACCCCTCTCTACTCTACCCAACTCTGTGAATTTCTGTGTGTTCCAGATGGTGGAGAACACTTAAGGAACTGATTAATGGCTGGATCTGTCTCCCTCCTTTTCATTCCCCCCATTTATCCTCCTGGCCACCTATGCCACCTTCTTCCTTCTTCTCTTCTCTGTATAACTCTGTGAACAACTCTGAGCGGTCCAGTTGTGGAGTGCACATAAGGAAGAGATTACTGAATAGCCCACTCTCTCCTCTGTTGACTCCACCTCATCTCATTCGGGTCACCTCTAACTCCCTCCTCACTCTTCTCTTCTCCATATAACGCTGTAAACCTCTCTGGGCGAAACAAGTTTCAGGGCAAGACATACCAAGCAAATTCTCTAGCAGCAAGGAACACAGCCCTGAGCTCCAAGATACAGGCAGCCCAAAGTCACCCCAAAACCATAGACATCCCATAACTCATTACTGGACATTTCATTGCACTCCAGAGAGAAGAAATACAGCTCCACTCACCAGAACACTAACACAAGCTTCCCTAACCAAGAAACCTTGACAAGCCACCTGTACAAACCCACACACAGTGAGGAAACGCCACAATAAAGAGAACTCCACAAACTGCCAGAATACAGAAAGGACACCCCAAACTCAGCAATTTAAACAAGATGAAGAGACAGAGGAATACCCAGCAGATAAAGGAACAGGATAAAAGCCCACCAAACCAAACTAAAGAGGAAGAGATAGGGAATCTACCTGATAAAGAATTCCGAATAATGATAGTGAAATTGATCCAAAATCTTGAAATCAAAATGGAATCACAGATAAATAGCTTGGAGACTAAGATCAAGAAGATGCAAGAAAGGTTTAACAAGGACCTAGAAGAAATAAAAGAGAGTCAATATAAAATGAATAATGCAATAAATGAAATTAAAAACACTCTGGAGGCAACAAATAGTAGAATAACAGAGGGAGAAGATAGGATTAGTGAATTAGAAGATAGAATGGTAGAAATAAGTGAATCAGAGAGGATAAAAGAAAAACGAATTAAAAGAAATGAGGACAATCTCAGAGACCTCCAGGACAATATTAAACGCTACAACATTCGAATCATAGGGGTCCCAGAAGAAGAAGACAAAAAGAAAGACCATGAGAAAATACTTGAGGAGATAATAGTTGAAAACTTCCCTAAAATGGGGAAGGAAATAATCACCCAAGTCCAAGAAACCCAGAGAGTCCCAAACAGGATAAACCCAAGGCGAAACACCCCAAGACACATATTAATCAAATTAACAAAGATCAACCACAAAGAACAAATATTAAAAGCAGCAAGGGAAAAACAACAAATAACACACAAGGGAATTCCCATAAGGATAACAGCTGATCTTTCAATAGAAACTCTTCAAGCCAGGAGGGAATGGCAAGACATATTTAAAGTGATGAAAGAAAATAACCTACAGCCCAGATTATTGTACCTAGCAAGGATCTCATTCAAGTATGAAGGAGAAATCAAAAGCTTCTCAGACAAGCAAAAGTTGAGAGAATTCAGCACCACCAAACCAGCTCTCCAACAAATACTAAAGGATATTCTCTAGACAGGAAACACAAAAACGGTGTATAAACTCAAACCCAAAACAATAAAGTAAATGACAACGGGATCATACTTATCAGTAATTACCTTAAATGTAAATGGGTTGAATGCCCCAACCAAAAGACAAAGACTGGCTGAATGGATACAAAAACAAGACCCCTACATATGTTGTCTACAAGAGACCCACCTCAAAACAGGGGACACATACAGACTGAAAGTGAAGGGCTGGAAAAAGATTTTCCATGCAAATAGGGACCAAAAGAAAGCAGGAGTAGCAATACTTATATCAGATAAAATAGACTTTAAAACAAAGGCTGTGAAAAGAGACAAAGATGGTCACTACCTAATGATCAAAGGATCAATCCAAGAAGAAGATATAACAATTATAAATATATATGCACCCAACACGGGAGCGCCGCAATATGTAAGACAAATGCTAACAAGTATGAAAGGAGAAATTAACAATAACACAATAATAGTGGGAGACTTTAATACCCCACTTACACCTATGGATAGATCAACTAAACAGAAAATTAACAAGGAAACACAAACGTTAAACGATACAATAGACCAGTTAGACCTAATTGATATCTATAGGACATTTCATCCCAAAACAATGAATTACAGCTTTTTCTCAAGCGCACATGGAACCTTCTCCAGGATAGATCACATCCTGGGCCATAAAGCTAGCCTTGGTAAATTCAAAAAAATAGAAATCATTCCAAGCATCTTTTCTGACCACAATGCAGTAAGATTAGATCTCAATTACAGGAGAGAAACTATTAAAAATTCCAACATATGGAGGCTGAGCAACACCCTGCTGAATAACCAACAAATCACAGAAGAAATCAAAAAAGAAATCAAAATTTGCATAGAAACTAATGAAAATGAAAACACAACAACTCAAAACCTGTGAGACACTTTAAAAGCAGTCCTAAGGGGAAAGTTCATAGCAATACAGGCATTCCTAAAGAAACAAGAAAAAAGTCAAATAAATAACCTAACCCTACACCTAAAGCAACTAGAAAAGGAAGAAATGAAGAACCCCAGGGTGAGTAGAAGGAAAGAAATCTTAAAAATTAGGGCAGAAATAAATGCAAAAGAAACAAAAGAGAACATAGCAAAAATCAACAAAGCCAAAAGCTGGTTCTTTGAAAGGATAAATAAAATTGACAAACCATTAGCCAGACTCATCAAGAAACAAAGGGAGAAAAATCAAATCAATAAAATTAGAAATGAAAATGGAGAGATCACAACAGACAACACAGAAATACAAAGGACCATAAGAGACTACTATCAACAATTATATGCCAATAAAATGGACAACGTGGAAGAAATGGACAAATTCTTAGAAAAGTACAACTTTCCAAAACTGGACCAGGAAGAAATAGAAAATCTTAACAGACCCATCACAAGCACGGAAATTGAAACTGTAATAAAAAATCTTCCAGCAAACAAAAGCCCAGGTCCAGACGGCTTCACAGCTGAATTCTACCAAAACTTTAGAGAAGAGCTAACACCTATCCTGCTCAAACTCTTCCAGAAAATTGCAGAGGAAGGTAAACTTCCAAACTCATTCTATGAGGCCACCATCACCCTAATACCAAAACCTGACAAAGATCCCACAAAAAAAGAAAACTACAGGCCAATATCACTGATGAACATAGATGCAAAAATCCTTAACAAAATTCTAGCAATCAGAATCCAACAACATATTAAAAAGATCATACACCATGACCAAGTGGGCTTTATCCCAGGGATGCAAGGATTCTTCAATATCCACAAATCAATCAATGTTATACACCACATTAACAAATTGAAAAACAAAAATCATATGATTATCTCAATAGATGCAGAGAAAGCCTTTGACAAAATTCAACACCCATTTATGATAAGAACTCTCCAGAAAGCAGGAATAGAAGGAACATACCTCAACATAATAAAAGCTATATATGACAAACCCACAGCAAACATTATCCTCAATGGGGAAAAATTGAAAGCATTTCCTCTAAAGTCAGGAACAAGACAAGGGTGCCCACTTTCACCATTACTATTCAACATAGTTTTGGAAGTTTTGGCCACAGCAATCAGAGCAGAAAAAGAAATAAAAGGAATCCAAATTGGAAAAGAAAAAGTAAAACTCTCACTGTTTGCAGATGACATGATCCTTTACATAGAAAACCCTAAAGACTCCACCAGAAAATTACTAGAACTAATCAATGATTATAGTAAAGTTGCAGGATATAAAATCAACACACAGAAATCCCTTGCATTCCTATACACCAATAATGAGAAAACTGAAAGAGAAATTAAGGAAACAATTCCATTCACCATTGCAACAGAAAGAATAAAATACTTAGGAATATATCTACCTAAAGAAACTAAAGACCTATATATAGAAAACTATAAAACACTGGTGAAAGAAATCAAAGAGGACACTAATAGATGGAGAAATATACCATGTTCATGGATTGGAAGAATCAATATAGTGAAAATGAGTATACTACCCAAAGCAATTTATAGATTCAACGCAATCCCTATCAAGCTACCAACGGTATTCTTCACAGAGCTAGAACAAATAATTTCACAATTTGTATGGAAATACAAAAAACCTCGAATAGCCAAAGCTATCTTGAGAAAGAAGAATGGAACTGGAGGAATCAACCTACCTGACTTCAGGCTCTATTACAAAGCCACAGTTATCAAGACAGTATGGTACTGGCACAAAGACAGAAATATTGATCAATGGAACAAAATAGAAAGCCCAGAGATAAATCCACGCACATATGGACACCTTATCTTTGACAAAGGAGGCAAGAATATACAATGGATTAAAGACAATCTCTTTAACAAGTGGTGCTGGGAAAACTGGTCAACCACTTGTAAAAGCATGAAACTAGGACACTTTCTAACACCATACACAAAAATAAACTCAAAATGGATTAAAGATCTAAACGTAAGACCAGAAACTACAAAACTCCTAGAGGAGAACATAGGCAAAACACTCTCTAACATACATCACAGCAGGATCCTCTATGACCCACCTCCCAGAATATTGGAAATAAAAGCAAAAATAAACAAATGGGACCTAATTAAACTTAAAAGCTTCTGCACAACAAAGGAAACTATTAGCAAGGTGAAAAGGCAGCCTTCAGAATGGGAGAAAATAATAGCAAATGAAGCAACGGACAAACAACTAATCTCGAAAATATACAAGCAACTCCTACAGCTCAACTCCAGAAAAATAAACGACCCAATCAAAAAATGGGCCAAAGAACTAAATAGACATTTCTCCAAAGAAGACATACAGATGGCCAACAAACACACGAAAAGATGCTCAACATCACTCGTTATCAGAGAAATGCAAATCAAAACCACTATGAGGTACCATTTCACGCCAGTCAGAATGGCTGCGATCCAAAAGTCTACAAGCAATAAATGCTGGAGAGGGTGTGGAGAAAAGGGAACTCTCTTACACTGTTGGTGGGAATGCAAACTAGTATAGCCACTATAGAGAACAGTGTGGAGATTCCTTAAAAAACTGGAAATAGAACTGCCTTATGATCCAGCAATCCCACTGCTGGGCATACACACTGAGGAAACAAGAAGGGAAAAAGACACGTGTACCCCAATGTTCATTGCAGCACTGTTTATAATAGCCAGGACATGGAAGCAACCTAGATGCCCATCAGCAGATGAATGGATAAGAAAGCTGTGGTACATATACACAATGGAGTATTACTCAGCCATTAAAAAGAATACATTTGAATCAGTTCTAATGAGATGGATGAAACTGGAACCTATTATACAGAGTGAAGTAAGCCAGAAAGAAAAACACGAATACAGTATACTAACGCATATATATGGAATTTAGAAAGATGGTAACAATAACCCTGTTTACGAGACTGCAAAAGAGACACCGATGTATAGATCAGTCTTATGGATTCTGTGGGAGAGGGAGAGGGTGGGGAGATTTGGGAGAATAGCATTGAAACATGTATAATATCATGTATGAAATGAGTTGCCAGTCCAGGTTCGATGCACGGTACTGGATGCTTGGGGCTGGTGCACTGGGACGACCCAGAGGGAGGGTAGGGGAGGGAGGAGGGAGGAGGGTTCAGGATGGGGAACGCGGGTATACCTGTGGTGGATTCATTTCGATATTTGGCAAAACTAATACAATATTGTAAAGTTTAAAAATAAAATAAAATTTAAAAAAAAAGTGAAGGAGAAAATAAAAGACGCCAAATAGACAAAGCAATCTTGAAAAAAAAGAATGGAGCTGGAGGAAACAACCTTCCTGACTTCAGCTTATAACAAAGCTACAGTCACTAAGACAGTATGGTATTGCTGCAAAACTAAAAATGAAGAGCAATGGAACAAGATAGACCAGAGATAAACCCAAGCACCTATGGGCATCTTATCTTTGACAAAGGAGGCAAGAATATACAATGGAGAAAAGACAGCCTCTTCAAGAAGTGGTGCTGGGAAAACTGGACAGCTACATGTAAAACAATGAAAATAGAATACTGTCTAACATCATACACAAAAATAAACTCAAAATGGATTAAAGATTAAAATATAAGGCCAGAAACTATAAAGCTCTCAGAGGAAAACATTGACAGTATACTCTGACATATGTCACAGCAAGATTCTTTTTGACCCAGCTCAAAAAAATTATTTATCTATTCTTAATAACTGATAACTGTTCAAATAGTAATGGCAACAATAGATTGGATGATAATGACAGCAATGTTAGGGATGGAAGGGAGGAAATGGCAATATTCTGTTATTTGTATTTATGTTACCTGCGCTAACCCGTGAAATGAAAGTGTCATTTGAAAGTGGACTGAGATTGGCTATGAACCTATATTTCAAACTCTAGGAAAATCACCTTAAAATTGGTATGCTATATAGAGGATAGGGTATGGAATCATGTCACAGTACAGTCATGACAGAGATCTCTAAATATCTTTAGTGTTCATAACTACTTTGAAATGACAGTAGTTGTAAGTCTTCTCCAACTAGAAGTTGTTTAATCATTGATAAAGATACACATTTATAATGATGTGACAAATTTATATTTTGATAGCTTGTATATATTTTGGTAACTTCAACATAATTGATTCTTTGTATTTAAAAAAATTTTTACATATTTAAAAACATTCTGAGGCATTCCACTTTATGCATTAAAAATATTTTTAAATAGTCTTAAAAAAAAAAAGATTCATTGAGGTATAATTGATTACAAAGAACTACACATATTTAAGATCCCCTGGAGGAGGGCATGGCAACCCACTCCAGTATTCTTCCCTGGAGAATCTCATGGACAGAGGAGCCTGGTGGGCTACAGTCCATATGGTTGCAAAGAGTTGGATATGACTGAAGTGACTCAGTATACACACACACACACACATATTTAATGTGCATAATTTAAAGAGTTTGTGCATATGCATACTCCCATGATACCATCACCACAATTAAGGTAAAACACATATTCAACACATCCCAGATTTCCCTGGTGTCCCTTTGTTTTTGTGATAAAAACATTTATCATGAAATCTGTCCTAAATTTTGAAGTACACGATTTCATGTTAACTATAGCCATACAGCAGATCTCTATAACTTATTATATAACTGAAACTTTATACCCACTGAATAACAACTTCCCATATCTCCCACCTGCTGGCTCATGACAACTGTTATTGTATTCTCTGCTACTATGATTTTGATCAGTTTAGATGCCTTATATAAGTGGAATCATGCATTATTTGTTGTTCTGTAACTGGTATATTTCTCTTACCCAATGTCCTAAATGTTCATTCACATTTGCTGCCTATTGCAGGGTTTCCTTCTTTTAAAGACTAATAATATTCTATCCTATGTACACGCCACATTTTTAATATTAACTCATCTACTGATGAACACTCAGATCTTTTTCCATACATGGACTACCATGAATAGTGCTACAAAGAACATATGAGTGGAAATATCTCTTTGATATTTTGATTTCATTCTTTTGGATAGATACCCAGAAGTGGGATTGCTGGATAATATGGTAATTCTAGTTTTGATGTTTAAAGAACCGCCATACTCTTTTCCATTCCTCCACAAATAATGTACAAGGGTTCCTATTTCTCTGTAATATTGTCAATTCTTACCCTTTATTTGCTATCCTAAAAGATTTGAGGTGATAACTCATTGTAGTTTCAATTTGTAATTCCCTGATAATTAATGATATTGAGTATCTTTTCCAATATCTGTTGGCCATTTGCATGTCTTCTTTGGCAGGTATCCATTCAAGTCTTTTGCCCATTTAAAACACTGAGTTCTGTATCTACAGCTACTGATTTGTAGGAGTTCCTTATATATTCTGAAAAATAACCCCGTATCAAACATGGTTTATAAATAGTTTCTCCCATTCTATGGCTTGGCTTTCTGCTCTATTGATTGTTTCCCTTGCTGTGTGGACCCTTTTTAGTTTAACGTAATCCCACTTGTTCATTTTAGCTTTTGTTTCCTGTGCTTTTGGTGTCATATCCAGGAAATCGTTGCTAAGACCAATGTCAAATAGCTTTTCCATTATGCTTTCTTCTAGGAGTTTTACAGTTACAGGTTTTATGTTGAGGTCTTTAAACCATTTTGCATTAATTTTTGTGTATGGTTTACGGTAGGGGTCCAATTTGATTCTGTTGTGTGTTGATATCCAGTTTTTCCCAACACCAGTTGTTGTAGAGACATTTCCCCATTGTGTGTTTTCAGCACCTCATAAAAAATTAGTAACCGTACATGTATGAATTTATGTCTGGGCTCTGTATCATGTTCCATTAGTCTATAAGTCTGTTTTTCTGCCAGTACATTATGAATTTAATTGTAGATTTGCCAAATATTTTGAAATCAAGAAATATGATGCTGCCAGCTTTGTTTTTCTTCCTCGTGACCACCTTGACTATTCTGTCTTCTGTGATTCCAGATGAATTTAGGACTTTTTTTCTTTCTGTAAAAAAAATGCCATTGGAATTTTGGTAGTGCATGTGTGCATAGTCATGTCCGATCCTTTGCAACACTTTGGACTGTAGCCCAACAGGCTCCTCAGTCCATGGGATTCTCAGGGACGAGTACTGGATGGGGTACCATGCCCTCCTTCAGGAAATCTTCCTGGTCCAGGCATCTAACCTGCATCTCTTGTGTCTCCTGCCTTGCAGGCAGATTCTCTACTGGCTGAGCCATTGGGCAAGTTCCAATGTTGATGTGGATAGAATTAAACTTATAGGTTGTTCTGAGTAGTATGGACATTTTAACAATATTAATTCTTCTGATCTGTGAACACAGGATAACGTTCCTTTCATTTGTTTCTTCTTCAGTTCTTTCATCCATGTTTTGTAGTTTGCAGGGTACAAGTGTTTTGTTGTTGTTCAGTCACTCAGTTGTGTCCAACTCTTTGTAACCCTATGGATGGCAGCACACAAGGCTTCCCTGTCCTCACCATCTCCCGAAGCTTGCTCTAATTCATGTCCATTGAGTTAGTGATGCCATCCTACCATCTCACCCTCTGTTGTCCCCTTCTCCTCCTGCCCTGAATCTTTCTCAGCATCAGGGTCTTTTCTAATGAGTTGGCTCTTCGTATCAGGTGGCCAAAGTGCCTGTTACAAAAGAAGTTAATATTGATAAGCACCTACATTAAAAAAAAGAAATATTTCTTTCTTTTTTTTTTTTTTTTTTTTTGAGCCTGCCTTCAACTATGCATGAGAATATATTTGTGCAATGACTGGAAATTTGAAGTAGCCAGTTAAAGTTAACTTAGTCATTTGGGACTTAAAAGTTTAAGTATAAAGTCAGAGTGTTTATACTAAATTATTAGTCTTCAAGGGATTCTCTCCATCATTTAATTACGAGTTCATTCTCAGAACAAACAGTAAAATCAAGTGATGGGTTTTTTTTTTTTCTTTTTAAAAAATATATCCTTCCTCCCCACAACAGGTTAATCCGGAGGTTGAGAGGGAAAATAGAAAGCATGCATATTTTGGAAGTAGAATGCGTAGCACTTAGCATGGTGTTTGGCACTTGGTGAGCGTGGTCCTCAGAACTATGGACTACAAGAATAACTAGAGTTTTCCTGTCAAAAGTGCCAGGATCTCTGTAGGATGCTAACTTGGGAGGAGCTGGAGCAATCTTGACAGGCTTTGACAGGTGAATGGTCTTTTCTTTTTTTGGCTGAGCCCGAATCCCCATGGCAGAGGAGCCTGGTGAGCTATAGTCCATGGGGTCACAAACAGGGGGACACGACTAAGCAACTAAGCACACACATGGCTTATGTGATCCCAGTTCCCTGACCGGGGATTGATCCTGTGCCCCTGCAGTGGAAGCACGGAGTCCTAACCATTGGGCCACCAGGGTTGTGGCGTGCATCTTCAAAAATAGCTGAAATGAAGGGCATTTCTTTGGCTTTATTCCATCTCCCACTGGCTCCTTTACCTCATGCTGGTTCCAGACCCCATTCTTGCAGACATCTATTTTTGGGGGGTTATTTTCTGTCTGTAATTCAAATAATTATCTGTCAATATGGTAACTGATAACTTAGGTAATAGATATTGAGGCCTTATTAAGGTGTGATATGTCTCCTATTGATTTTCAACTTAATTGATTCATTAATTCAACTTGACAAATATTTATTTCACTGCTACGATGTATGCTGCTGCTGCTAAGTCACTTCAGTTGTGTCCGACTCCGTGCGACCCCATAGACGGCAGCCCACCAGGCTCCGCCGTCCCTGGGATTCTCCAGGCAAGAACACTGGAGTGGGTTGCCATTTCCTTCTCCAATGCATGAAAGTGAAAAGTGAAAGTGAAGTCGCTCAGTCATGTCTGACTCTTTGCGACCCCATGGACTGCAGCCCACCAGGCTCCTCCGTCCATAAAGAAGTCATAAAGTATATATTTCAAATAAACAGCCTAACATTATACCTCAAGGAAAGAGAAAAAAATTAGGCCCAGAGTTAGCAGAAAGAAGGAAACAATAAAAACTAGAGTGGAAATAAACAAAACTGACACTAGGAAACAACAGGGAAAAAATCAGTGAAGGGTTGGTGTTTCAAAAAGACAAATTTGACAAACCTTTAACTATACTAAGAAATTGGAGAAGGAAATAGCAACCCACTCCAGTATTCTTGCCTGGGGAATACCATGGACAGAGCAGCCTGGCAGGCTACAGTTAACGGGGTCACAAGAGTTGGATGTGACTTAGCAATAGTCATGTTAGTCAAGATAGTCATAAACTATCACCATACTAAGAAAAAGGGAAAAAAAGGTTCAAATTAATAAAATCAGAAATGAAAGGGAAAGCAAGTATGCACAATTACATGACAACAAATTGTATAACCTAGGAAAATAAATTCCTAGAAATATACAACCTACTAAGACTGAATACTGAAGGAACAAATAATCTGAATGGACCAATAATCAATAAGGAGATTGAATCAGTAATGGAAAACATCCCAACACAGAAATTGCCAGGACCAAATGGCTTCACTGGTGAATTTACCAAATATTTTTAAAAAGAATTAATGCCAATTTTGCTCAAATTCTTCAGAAAAACTGAAGAAGAGGGAATACGTCCCAACCTATTTTATGAGGCCAGCACTACCATCATACTAAAGATATTACAAGGAAAGAAAACTACTAATCAATGTTATGGATGAACATAGATAAAAAAGAAAAAAAAAACTCAACAGAAGTAATAACATATATTAAATAGCATATTAATAGGATCATACATTATGATCAAGTAAGATTTATCCCTGGAATGCAAAAATGTTTCACTATATGTAAACCAGTCAATGTGATACACCACTGCAATAAAATAAAGGATAAGGATCACAACTTCAATAGATGACAAAAATGTACTTAGAAAATTCAGTACTGTTTCATGATAAAAGCTCTCAAAACACTATATAAAGAAATTAAGGCCAATATGACAAACCCACAGCTAACATCATACTCAATGATGGGAGGTTTACAGCATGTTCCTAAGATCAGGAATAAAACAAGGATGCCCACTCTTGCCATTTCTATTCATAACAGTACTGAAAGTGCTCAGGAGAGCACTGATACCAGAAAAAGAAACAAAAGGGATTCAAATTAGAAAAAGAAGTAAAATTGTATGTTTGCTAATGATATGGTCTTATATGTAGAAAAACCTAAAGATTTATCAGAATATCAAAATACTGTTAGAACTAATCAACTAATTCATAAAGCTGTAGAATACAAAATCAACATCCAAAAGTTAGTTGCATTTCTATTAAATATAAACAAGGAAATATTTGAAAAAGAAACAAAGAAAACAATTTCATTTACAATAGCATCAAAGGAATATTTTTTCACCTTTTCTTGACTTTGGTTGGAATGCTTGTAATGATTTTTCCATTATGTGTAACCCATATTTTGAACAGAGATACATATTTACTCATATTCAGTTCAGTTCAGTTACTCAGTCATGTCCGACTCTTTGCAACCACATGAATTGCAGCACGCCCGGCTTCCCTGTCCGTCACCAACTCCCGGAGTTCACTCAGACTCAGGTCCATCGAGTCAGTGATGCCATCCAGCCATCTCATCCTCTGTCGTCCCCTTCTCCTCCTGCCCCCGATCCCTCCCAGCATCAGTCTTTTCCAATGAGTCAACTCTTTGCATGAGGTGGCCAAAGTACTGGAGTTTCAGCTTTAGCATCATTCCTTCCAAAGAAATCCCAGGGCTGATCTCCTTCAGAATGGACTGGTTGGATCTCCTTGCAGTCCAAGGGACTCTCAAGAGTCTTCTCCAATACCACAGTTCAAAAGCATCCATTCTTTGGCACTCAGCCTTCTTCACAGTCCAACTCTCACATCCATACATGACTACTGGAAAAACCATAGCCTTGACTAGATGGACTTTTGTTGGCAAAGTAATGTCTCTGCTTTTCAATATGCTATCTAGGTTGGTCATAAGGAAATATTTATTTCTTTCTATTGGGTTGGATAAATAGAAAAATCCAAACAAACTTTTTGGCCAACCCAATATTGATGAAAGTGAAAGAGAAGAGTGAAAAAGTTGGTTTAAAACTCAACATTCAGAAAACTAAGATTGCAGTAAAAAAAAAAAAAAAAAAAACTAAGATCATGGCATCTGATCCCATCACTTCATGGCAAATAGATGGGGAAACAGTGGAAACAGTGTCAGACTTTATTTTGGGGGGCTCCAAAATCACTGCAGATGGTGACTGCAGCCTTGAAATCAGAAGGTGCTTGCTCCTTGGAAGAAAAGTTATCACCAACATAGACAGCATATTAAAAAGCAGAGACATTACTTTGCCAGCAAAGGTCTATCTAGTCAAAGCTATAGTTTTTCAAGTAGTCATATATTAATGTGAGAGCTGGAATATAAAGAAAGCCGAGTGCTTAAAAAATTGCTGTTTTTCAATTGTGGTGTTGGAGAAGACTCTTGAGAGTCCCTTGGACAGCAAGAAGATCCAACCAGTCCATTCTAAAGGAAATCAGTCCTGAATATTCATTGGAAGGACTGATGCTGAAGTTAAAACTCTAATACTTTAGCCACCTGATGTGAAGAACTGACTCATGTGAAAAGACCCCGATGCTGGGAAAGATTGAAGGTGGGAGGAGAAGGGGACAACGAAGGATGAGACGGTGGGATGGCATCACTGACTCAATGGACATGAGTTTGAGTACACTCTGGGAGTTGGTGATAGACAGGGAGACCTGGCATGCTGCAGTCCATGGGGTCGCAAAGGGTCAGACACAACTGAGCGACTGAACTGAACCAAATATTTGATGAGTATATTTTAAAAATCAGGAATAGATGTTAAACTGTGCCAAGTGGTATTTTAGTATCTTTGATAAAGATGAAAGAGAGGCAGTACATTCTGACCTTTTGGAAGTCAGTTACTAATCGTGTTCCAGAAAGTACTTCTGTCACTAAGCATATAATTCTGATGAAGTTTCCCAATGCCTCTCAGTATCAGTTTCTTTATCTATGAAATGAAGAGAATAATGATTCTTACTTCATAGAAATGTAATAAAAAATGGCTAGTAAATATATGTTGAGTGCTTGGAATAATGCCTGGTATATAGAAACACTATAGAGAAATGTTAACATTAATTTTTTTTCATTAGATATGTTAATTATATTAGATTTACTCCAATGGAATGTTCCATACATTTCTTGAACAAATTTCATCTATTAGTCCTTAACACTTGAATTATATTTAGTATGCTATTTAGGATTCTTGCACTGATATTAATATATTAGTTTGGTCTATAGTTTCCTTTTCTAAGGCAATCTTTTACATGTTTCAATACCAAAGCAATAAAATGCACATATTCAGTTCAGTTGCTCAGTCGTATCTGACTCTTTGTGAACCAATGGACTGCAGCATGCCAGTCTTCCCTGTCCATCACCAACTCCCGGAGCTTGCTCAAACTCATGTCTTTCGAATCAGTGATGCCATCCAGCCATCTCATCCCCTGTCATCCCCTTCTCCTCCAGCCTTCAATCTTTCCCAGCATCAGGGTCTTTTCTATTGAGTCAGTTCTTCACATCAGGTGGCCAAGTATTGGAGCTTCACCTTCAGCACAACCCCTCCCACTGAATATTCAGGACAGATTTCCTTTAGGATTGACTGGTTTGATCTCCTTGCAGTCCAAGAGACTCTCAAGAGTCTTCTCTAACACCACAGTTCAAAAGCATTCATTCTCGGTGCTCAGCTTTCTTTATAGTCCAGCTCTTACATCCATACATGACTTCTGGAAAAACCATAGCTTTGACTAGATGGACCTTTGTTGGCAAAGTAATGTCTCTGCTTTTTAATATGCCATTAAGGATTGTTATAGCTTTTCTTTCAAGGAGCAAGCATTTTTTAAAGTCATGGCTGTAGTCACCATCTGCAGTGATTTTGGAGCCCAAGAAAATAAAGTCTGTCACTGTTTATATTGTTTCCCCATCTATTTGCCATGAAGTGATGAGTCTGGATGCCATGATCTTAGTTTTTTGAATATTGAGTTTTAAGCCAGCTTTTTCACTCTCTTTCAGTTCCATCAAGAGGCTCTTTAGTTCTTCTTCACTTTATGCCATAAGCATGGTGTCCTCTGCTTATCAGATTTTACTGATATCTCTCCCGGCAATCTTGATTCTAATTTGTGCTTCATCCAGCTCGGCATTTCACATGATGTACTCTGCATATAAGTTAAATAAGCAGGGAGACAATATACAGCCTTAACGTACTCCCTTCCAAATTTGAAACCAGTCTGTTGTTCCATGTTCATTTCTAACTGTTGCATCTTGACCTGCATACAGATTTCTCTGGAGGCAGGTAAGGTGGTCCGGTATTACCATCTCATCAAGAATTTCCCACAGTTTGTTGTGATCTACACAGTCAAAGGCTTTGGTGTAATCAATAAAGCAGAAGTCGATATTTTTCTGGAACTCTCTTGCTTTTTGTATGATCCAACTGATGACGGCAATTTGATCTCTGGTTCCTCAGCCTTTTCCAAATCCAGATTGAACATCTGGAAATTCTCGATTCATGTACTGTTGAAGCCTGGCTTGGAGAATTTTTAGCATTACCTTGCTAGCATGTGAGATGAGTGCAACTGTGAGGTAGTTGAAACATTCTTTGACATTGCCTTTCTTTGGAATTGGAATGAAAACTGACCTTTTCCAGTCCTGTGGCCACTGCTGAGTTTTCCAAATTTGCTGGCATATTGAGTGCAACACTTTCACAGTATCATTTTCAAGGATTTGAAATAGCTCAGCTGGCATCCCATTACCTCCACCAGCTTTGTTCATAGTGATGGTTCCTAAGACCCACTTGAGCTCACATTCCAGGATGTCTAGCTCTAGGTGAGTGGTCACAAAATGTGGTTAACTGGGTCATTAAGATGTTTTTTGTATAGTTCTTTTGACAAGACCTTTTAGAACTAACACCCCAAAAAGATGTCCTTTTCATTATAGGGGACTAGAATGCAAAAGTAGGAAGTCAAGAAACACCTGGAGTAACAGGCAAATTTGGCCTTGGAATACGGAATGAAGCAGGGCAAAGACTAATAGAGTTTTACCAAGAAAATGCACTGGTCATAACAGACACCCTCTTCCAACAACACAAGAGAAGACTCTATACATGGACATCACCAGATGGTCAACACCGAAATCAGATTGATTATATTCTTTGCAGCCAAAGATGGAGAAGCTCTATATAGTCCACAAAAACAAGACCAGGAGCTGACTGTGGCTCAGACCATGAACTCCTTATTGCCAAATTCAGACTTAAATTGAAGAAAGTAGGGAAAACCACTAGACCATTCAGGTATGACCTAAATCAAATCCCTTATGATTATACAGTGGGAGTGAAAAATTGATTTAAGGGCCTAGATCTGATAGATAGAGTGCCTGATGAACTATGGACGGAGGTTCGTGACATTGTACAGGAGACAGGGATCAAGACCATCCCCATGGAAAAGAAATGCAAAAAAGCAAAATGGCTGCCTGGGGAGGCCTTACAAATAGCTGTGAAAAGTAGAGAAGTGAAAAGGAAAGGAGAAAAGGACAGATATAAACATCTGAATGCAGAGTTCCAAAGAATAGCAAGGAGAGATAAGAAAGCCTTCCTCAGAGATCAATGCAAAGAAATAGAGGGAAAAAACAGAATGGGAAAGACTAGGGATCTCTTCAAGAAAATCAGAGATACCAAAGGAACATTTCATGCAAAGATGGGCTCGATAAAGGACAGAAATGGTATGGACCTAAGAGAAGCAGAAGATATTAAGAACAGGTGGCAAGAATACACAGAAGAACTGTACAAAAAAGATCTTCATGACCCAGATAATCACGATGGTGTGATCACTGACCTAGAGCCAGACATCCTGGAATGTGAAGTCAAGTGGGCCTTAGAAAGCATCACTACGAACAAAGCTAGTGGAGGTGATGGAATTGCAGTTGAGCTATTCCAAATCCTGAAAGATGATGCTGTGAAAGTGCTGCACTCAATATGCCAGCAAATTTGGAAAACTCAGCAGTGGCCACAGGACTGGAAAAGGTCAGTTTTCATTCCAATCCCAAAGAAAGGCAATGCCAAAGAATGCTCAAACTTCTGCACGATTGCACTCATCTCACACGCTAGTAAAGTAATGCTCAAAATTCTCCAAGCCAGGCTTCAGCAATATGTGAACTGTGAACTTCCTGATGTTCAAGCTGGTTTTAGAAAAGGCAGAGAAATCAGAGATCAAATTGCCAACATCCTCTGGATCATGGAAAAAGCAAGAGAGTTCCAGAAAAACATCTATTTCTGCTTTATTGACTATGCCAAAGCCTTTGACTGTGTGGATCACAATCAACTGTGGAAAATTCTGAAAGAGATGGCAATACCAGACCACCTGATCTGCCTCTTGAGAAACCTATATGCAGGTCAGGAAGCAACAGTTAGAACTGGACATGGAACAACAGACTGGTTCCAAATAGGAAAAGGAGTACGTCAAGGCTGTATATTGTCACCCTGTTTATTTAACTTATATGCAGAGTACATCATGAGAAATGCTGGACTGGAAGAAACACAAACTGGAATCAAGATTTCTGGGAGAAATATCAATAACCTCAGATATGCAGATGACACCACCCTTATGGCAGAAAGTGAAGAGGAACTAAAAAGCCTCTTGATGAAAGTAAAAGTGGAGAGTGAAAAAGTTGGCTTAAAGCTCAACATTCAGAAAAAGAAGATCATGGCATCCAGTCTCATCACTTCATGGGAAATAGATGGGGAAACAGTGGTAACAGTGTCAGACTTTATTTTTCTGGGCTCCAAAATCACTGCAGATGGTGACTGCAGCCATGAAATTAAAAGAAGCTTACTCCTTGGAAGGAAAGTTATGACCAACCTAGATAGCATATTCAAAAGCAGAGACATTACTTTGCCAACAAAGGTTCGTCTAGTCAAGGCTATGGTTTTTCCTGTGGTCATGTATGGATGTGAGAGTTTGACTGTGAAGAAGGCTAAGTGTCGAAGAATTGATGCTTTTGAACTGTGGTGTTGGCGAAGACTCTGGAGAGTCCCTTGGACTGCAAGGAGATCCAACCAGTCCATTCTGAAGGAGATCAGCCTGGGATTTCTTTGGAAGGAATGATGCTAAAGCTGAAAGTCCAGTACTTTGGCCACCTCATGCGAAGAGTTGACTCATTGGAAAAGACTCTGATGCTGGGAGAGATTGGGGGCAGGAGGAGAAGGGGACGACAGAGGATGAGATGGCTGGATGGCATCACTGACTCGATGGACATGAGTCTGAGTGAACTCCGGGAGTTGTTGATGGACAAGGAGGCCTGGTGTGCTGCGATTCATGGGGTCTCAAAGAGTCGGACACGACTGAGCGACTGATCTGATCTGATCTGATCTGTGTATTCTTTCCACCTCTTAATATCCTCTGCTTCTGTTAGGGTCCATACCATTTCTGTCCTTTATTGTGATCATCTTTGCATGAAATGTTCCCTTGGTATCTTTTATTTTCTTGAGGATATCTCTAGTCTTTTCCCAGAGAAGGCAATGGCAACCCACTTCAGTACTCTTGCCTGGAAAAGCCATGGATGGAGGAGCCTGGTGGGCTGCAGTCCATGGGGTTGCTAAGAGTCCGACACGACTGAGCAACTTCACTTTCACTTTCACTTTTATGCATTGGAGAAGGAAATGGCAACCCACTCCAATGTTCTTGCCTCGAGAATCCCAGGGATGAGGGAGCCTGGTGGGCTGCCATCTATGGGGTGGCACAGAATTGGACACAACTGATGCTACTTAGCAGCAGCAGCTAGTCTTTCCCACTTTGTTGTTTTCCTCTATTTCATTGCACTGATCACTGAGTGAGATTTTCTTATCTCTCTGCTAGGTTTTGGAACTCTACATTCAGATGGATGTATCTTTCCTTTTCTCCTTTGCCTTTTGCTTGTCTTCATTTTTCAGCTATTTATAGGGCCTCCTCAGACAACCATTTTTCCTTTTTGCATTTCTTTTTCTTGGGGATGGTGTTGATCTTTGTCTCCTGTATAATGTCATGAACCTCTGTCTATAGTTCTTCAGGCACTCTGTCTATCAGATCTAATCCCTTGAATCTATTTGTCACATCCACTGTATAAGCAGAAGGATTTGATTTAGATCATACCTGAATGGTCTAGTGGTTTTCCTTACTTTCTTCAATTTAAGTTTGAATTTCCAATAATATGTTCATAATCTGAGCCACAGTCAACTCCCAGTCTTGTTTTTGCTGACTGTATAGAGTTTCTCTGTCTTAAGCTCCAAAGAATATAATCAATTTGATTTGGGTATTGACTATCTGGTGATGTCCATGTGTAGAGTTATTTGTTGTGTTGTTGGAAGAGGTGTTTGCTATGACCAGCTTTGCCCTGCTTCATTTTATACTCCAAGGCCAAACTTTCCTGTTACTCCAGGTATCTCCTGACTTCCCACTTTTGCATTCCAGTCCCTGTGATGAAAATGACATATTTGGGGGGTGTTCTAGAAGGTCTTATAGGTCTTCAAAGATGCATTCAACTTCAGCTTCCTCAGCATTAATGGTTGGGGCACAGACTTGGATTACTGTGATATTGAATAATTCTTTTGGAAATGAACAGAGATCACTCTCATTTTTGAGACTGCACCTAAGTACTGCATTTCAGACTCTTTTGTTGACTATGATGGCTGCTGCTAAGTCACTTCAGTCGTGTCCAACTCTGCGACCCCATAGACGGCAGCCCACCAGGATCCCGAGTCCCTGGGATTCTCCAGGCAAGAACACTGGAGTGGGTTGCCATTTCCTTCTCCAATGCATGAAAGTGAAAAGTGAAAGTGAAGTCACTCAGTCGTGTCTGACTCTTAGCAACCCCATGGACTACAGCCTACTATGCTCCTCCATCCATTGGATTTTCCAGGCAAGACTACTGGAGTGCGGTGCCATTGCCTTCTCCACTATGATGGCTACTCCATTTCTTCTAAGGGATTATGCCCACAGGAGTAGATATAATGGTCATCTGAATTAATTTCACCCATTACAGTCTGTTTTAATTCACCGATTCCTAAAATGTCAATGTTCACTCTTGCCATCTCCTGTTTGACCACTTCCAATTTACCTTGATTGATGGACCTAACATTCAAGGTTCCTATGCAATATTGTTCTTTATAGCAACAGACTTTACTTCTATTACATCACACCCACAACTGGGTGTTGTTTTTGCTTTGGCTCTGTCTCTTCACTCTTTCTGGAGTTATTTCTCCACTCTTCTCCAGTAGCAGATTGGGCACCTACCAACCTGGGGAGTTCATCTTTCAGTGTCCTATCTTTTGGCCTTTTCATACTGTTCATGGGGTTCTCAAGGAAAGAATATTGAAGTGGTTTGCCATTCCCTTCTCCAGTGGACCATGTTTTGTCAGAACTCTCCACCATTACGCATCCGTCTTGGGTGGCCCTACACAGCATGGCTCATAGTTTCATTGAATTAGACAAGGCTGTGATCCAAGTGATCAGCTTGGTTAGTTTTCAACTTGGTTAGTGACTGTGGTTTTCATGTGTCTATGCATATATTATCTATGCTCAAAAACACTTAAAAACTCCATAAATACTTGGCAGAATTTCCTTAATGAAAACATCTGGATCTATAGTATTTTTTGACAGGGTAGCTCACTGACAACTTCTGTTTATTCTGTGGGCACTGTTTAGAGTTTACATTTCTCCTAGAGTTAGATCTTATATAGTTGGCTAGATAAATGTCCATTTCAATTAAAGTTTGAAATTTATCTATATAACACTAAGCAAAGAATATATAATCTTTTATTTTCCTCTAAGTCTGTGATTATTTCCTCATAATAATTTGTGATTTTGGTGTTTTCTCTGCGTAGTTTTCTTCAGTTTGTTAGCTAATGGTACCCACTGTGTTTTTTCCTCAACTCTCAGCTTTGAATTTATTTTTCTTTTATCTCTTCTACCTATCATCTGTTATCTAATTCACAAGTTTTTCCTTTCCTTTAATAATTCCTTCTGCTTCTCAATATTTACATTTCTTTTGACAAATTCTTAGGTTAAATATTTTATTATTGTTAATATTATTTATCATTTGTCCAATTCTTTGCTCTCCCCTGGACTGTAGTTTGCCAGGCTCCCCTGTCCATGGAATGCTCCAGGAAAGTCCCTTCACTGTTCACCTGAAACTATCACAACATTGTTATCAGCTATACCTCAATACAAAATGCTTTTAGTGTCCAAAAAAAAAAAAGTTAAATTAAAAAATATATAGACTGAAGTGGGTAGCCATTCCTTTCTCCAAGGGATCTTCCCAACCCAGGGATCAAACTTGCTTCTCCCACATTCCAGGCAGATTCTTTACAATCTGAGCTACCAGAGAAGCCCCAATTAAATACATAAGATTGTGAATTTTTAATAAGTTAATTCTTTTATTTGCTCTTCCATAGTTCTTATATATAGCATTTTAAGAATTTCTGTTTTTTTAAAATTATTTGTAAGCTGCATTTCAGTTTTATCTTTTAAGAATTTTTAAAGTAAGTTTTAATTTCTAGGTGATGTTTTTGTGTTCTGATTTGATGTTAATTTCCACTTTTATTATATTTTGCTTAGCGATTGTATTCTGTTAATGCAGGAGACCATACTTAGAGAAGGGAATGGCAACCCATCCCAGTATTCTTGCCTGGAGAATTCCATGGATGGAGGAGTCTGGCAGGCTATAGTCCATGGGGTCTCAAAGAGTTGGACACAACTGAGTGACTAACACACAATTATCTACTTAGGAAATTTTTGAAGTTTTCTTTGTAGTGTCATATTTGGTTAATTTGCTCTGTCACAGTGGAGAGTTAAATAGATGGCTTAATTAGTCTCTTAACTAGTTTGTTTCCACCCATTTCCTCTTTTTATCTTCTATGGTTTTTGCTTTAAGATATTGATGTTTTATTTATTGTAACTGTAACAGTTTTAGTTTTATAGTTAATAGAACATTTAATGTTATGAAGTACTCTTTGTATTCTAATTTTTTAAACTTGAATTTAATCGCGTTAACATTAGACCTTAGTCTTCTTTTTCTTTTTATAATTTTATTTATTTTTGACTGTGTTGGGTCTTCACCACATGGGCTTTGCTCTAGTTGCGGCCAAGTGGCGTCTACTCTCCAGCTGCGGTCGTGAGTTTTTCATTGTGGTGGCTTCCCTTGTTGCAGAGCGTGGGCTCTAGGGCGCCCCGGTTTCAGTAGTTGTGGTGCATGGGCTTAGCAGTTTTGGCTCCTGGGCTCTAGAGCAGAGACTCCGAAACTGTAGCATAATAGGCTTAGTTGTTCCACAGCATGTGGGATCTTCCTGGATCGAGGATCAAACCCGTCCCTCCTACACTGGCAGACAGATTCTTTACCACTGAGCCACCAGGGAAGTCTAATCTTTTTCTTGTTTCTAACTAGTATGTATTTATAGTTCTTTGATCATCTTTTCCAGTAACTTTATTTTAGGTGTATGCCTTGTGTTTAATATAAATATGAGTTTTGCTTTGTCATTCAGTTGGACAGACTCTTTCTTTCATTAGGTAACAACAGCGTATTACATTCACTCATTTATCTTACATGTTTACTTGTACCTATTTACGTAGCAATTTCTGAAATTTTTCCTGTTTAAATAGTTTTTAGAGTACCTTGCCTGTTTCCTTTTTTTTTGTGAATACTGCTTTTAATATTTAGGAATATTTGTTTCTGGATATACTTTATTAGCAGTCTGTAGCCATTCCATTCTCCACATACACATTTTCATGAAATGCAGAAACTAGAAACAAGACTCTCCCTCCACCAGTTTTCATTTCTCTCTTGCTGATAGTTTTGATTATAAGTAAGTTTTCTCTAGAATAAACCAGGAGGCCAGTGGCAAGAACGTGTGTAAACAGGAGAACAGTCTGGCACCAGCAAGGTGGCAAGGGAAACGGGCCATGTATAAGTGTTTCCACCTGCAAGGTTCCTATCCCAGTGGAAAACACTATTGCATGACCCTTTCCAAATGTGGTTGACTCTAAGACACAAAAATTAGACTGCAGCTTTCTCTTTCTTCTTCCACATTACTGATCTGGACTTTAGGCCCATGGGTTATTTCTGGACTAATGGTATTAAATGATGTTCTTTAAAGTCTGGGACCTCTGGCTACGACTTCTCAGACATAAAGAACTTCAATATTATATGGATTGTCAAAGCTATGGTTTTTCCAGTAGTCATGTATGGATGTGAGAGTTGGACCACGAAAAAGGCTGAGTGCCAAAAAATTGATGGTTTCAAACTATTGCTGGAGATGACTCTTGAGAGTCTCTTGGACAGCAAGACCAACCATTTCAATCCTAAAAGAAATCAACCCTGAATATTCATTGGAAGAACTGATGCAGAAGCTGAAGCTATACTCTGGCTATCTGATGTGAAGAGCTGACTCATTAGAAAAGACCCTGATGGTGGGAAAAACTGAGGGCAAGAGGAGAAGGGGCGACAGAGGATGAGATGGTTGGATAGCATCACTGACTCAATGGACATGAATTTGAAGAAACTCAGGGAGATAGTGATGGTCATAGAAGCCTGGCATGCTGGAGTTCATAGAGTCACAAAGAGTCAGACATGACTTAGCGACTGAACAACAATTATATAGATCCCTCATTAACCAGGATCCAACTGTAGTCTTACAGTCTGTCCTCAATTCTTAAACCAAGGATGATAATTCCTAACAAATAATTGAGCAGACATCCTACAGCTTGAAGAGGTTGTAGATCACTTCTAGGATGGTATCCTAAGAGAAACCAGGATATCTGACAAATTATCATAAGCTTTCACATGTAATCAGGAAGAACAAGGTGAATGTCACTGGATATTTCGAGTGCATTTTAGTGCCCAGCTTTGAATGAGAGTAATTTCACAGACTGTTGAGGGGAGAAGCAAAAAAATCAAACCAACTTAAAAGCTAAATGACAGAAGGACATAGGAGCAATAAGTATGTATAACTGTACCCCAAAGTTCGAAATAAAGGGGAAGAAAGAAATAGAGTGGTCACAAGAATAGAATGGGACAAAGGAGTTTTTTTTTTTCAACAGAAATTATTGGAATATTTTCATTCTGATGGGGAAAACTGAGTAAAAGCAAAGATAGTGAAGATATAAAAGTGAGGAGATAAGTGATAGAAATCCTCGAGGTGGATCTAGAGCATGGGTAAGATGAGGAATCTTAGGCATGAGGAGAACATTGCTTCCATCATGTTGGGGAGGTGGAATCAAATCTGGATGAAGTTGCTTAAGTCTGTACCTTTTGTGGCAGAACACTGAGTTCTTATTTGGTTGTTTCTATTTTCTTTGTGACATGGGAGACACGTTGTCAGGTGAGAGAGTAAGAAAAGCAAACTGCAGTTTGCCATCTGAAAAGCTTGGAAATAGCCCCTCCACTCCTCTGTATAATAGGAACAAAACAGATGGGCTGGTAATTTAAAAATCAAGGTTCCTAGCAATAATCCTGACCTGACCCTGGAGGCACTTAGCAAATTTTAGTACACATTATGATGTTAAAGCCTGTTCCCTTTTAAGGCTGCCCAGCCCAACTGTGAGGTCCCAACATCTGACAGATTTGCTCTTGCTTCTAAGACGCTGTCCTCCTATTTATTCAAGTTCTTTTTACTGGCCTCTTGGTTTGTTCCAAAAGCTGAGGTCTTCTGTTTACTGAATTCTTATTCCCTAGTAGTTGGATTAATCAGCCATCTGATGCCCTTGCATGTGGTGGTTTAGTCACTAAGTCGTGTTCAACTCTTGCCACCTCATGGACTATATAGCTTGCCAGGCTTCGCTAACCAAGGGACTTTCTAGGCAAGAATACTGGAGCAGGTTGCCATTTTCTTCTCCAGGGGATCTTTCTGATGCAGGGATTGAACCAGTTTCTCCTGCATTGCAGGCAGTTTCTTTACAGACTGAGCCACCAGGGAAGTCCTGCTGCTGCTGCTGCTAAGTCGCTTCAGTCGTGTCTGACTCTGTGCAACCCCATAGACAGCAGCCCATCAGGCTCCCCCATCCCTGGGATTCTCCAGGCAAGAACACTGGAGTGGGGTGCCATCGCCTTCTTCGAGGGAAGTCCTAGATACCAGTTATTTTTCATGTATAACAAACCACTCACAAACTTAGTGGCTTAAAACAATGATCATTAATTTAGCATGGAATTCTGTGTGTTGGCAATTTGGACTTGGCTTGGCTGGGTGGTTCTTCTGCTGGTTTTTACCAGGCCTATTCATGTGTTTAGACAGTCACTGATCAGTTACATGATTCTACTACTAATGCCGGGCAGAGGTATGCTGGTTTAGGATGTACATCATTCAGTGGGTTAGCCTGGGAATCTTCGAATGGTGGTGATAGTAGGGGCACCAAACACAGGAGAAAAGACAAGTCCTAGTGATTAAGTTATTTTCAAGTATCTACTTGCAACATGTTGGACAAAATAAGATAAGCAGTCAAACAGATTGACAATCAATGGATAGAGGATAGATTTGACATCTTGATGGGATGAACTGCAAAGTTCACACTGCTAAAGAGCTATATTTATAATCAACTACGCTGCACTTTCTGCCGAGTCTGGGGCACACCCTGCCCTTATCAGTCAGCCCCACATCACATGCCAGTGTCTGTGGCTAAGAGCAGTTACTTATCCATTGGCAGATCTCTAAGTTCCTACCTATCTGGACTCCACAATGTTATACACATAGGAGTCCCCATTCTTGTTTGCCCCCTACTAGTACATATCCTTTTACATTATCTTAAATACCCTCCACCACATCCCCATGTCTACTAGGTACATGTCTCCATAACATCTTATGGAAAAAACTGAATGAATTTTTGGGCTAACCCAATACGTGGTGGGTCTCTTGCCTTATATATCAGATCACATTGTTTTTATCAATGGAAGCTAGCTTTCTTAACTTCTCTCTCCATTGCTTCTGCCTCGTTCTTCCCTCAGTGTATCTTGCCAACATCCCTGCTCATTTCATATTTTCTCTCCATTTTCCCTTCTATTTAACATCTGGTCTTATAATCTGATACTCTGGGTGCTTCACTTATGTCTGAATAGCTAGTATGCCTCACCAAGTCTTTCTAAAATGATATAGAATATTAAATTGTCTAGATAATAGACTAAATTCAGTCAAGCCTTGCTAACATTTTTATAAAAACTGAACTAGCTGCTGAATAGGCAATTTTGGTGTGAAACCTTACACAATCTGTAGTTTGCTTTTAGTACAAGTAAAATTTACACCTCTAATCTTTTTGATCTTGAGGTGTATGTATATGCTTGTATGTGAAGATGAGAGGGGACAAAACAAATGAACCAAGAAGTGAAAGAAAAACCAAGAAAGGGGATTCAATGGAGAAAGTATCTGTAGACAGATGCCTCATACCAGAGGCCTGTAAATTTGTGAGCATGTGTGTAAAGTTTTCCATTATACACTTGGGTTTTATCAGTCACTCAGCATGTGTTTATTGGGTGTCTGCTATGAGACCCACACCATTCTAGAGGTTATGAAGTTAACCCCAGGAGCAAGTATTGCACTGTATATAATTCTATCACTGGCCTGGTTCAGCATTTTTAGAGTAAGATTCTGGCATAAGAAAAGGTGAAGGAGAGGAGCCAGGAGGCTCCCACATGCAACCTCAGCTTATTAAAACCATATCCTCTCCCATGAAACCCTCTGTCTGACTTTACTGTCAGGAGATAAAACGTTATTCTTCTCCCTCCTCTCCATGTGGAGATGTTTTTATAGATAATGCTGCTTTTACCAGAGAGACCTTCTCTGCAAGATGGAGTCTCTTCCCAATCCCATCAGGTCACCTGGCTGACTAGAAGAGAAGGGCCAGGAAAGGTTTGATTGGAGGTTACTAAAAATTAGTTCCATTTAAAAGTAAGGAGGCAGAAGTATTAAGTGAAAACCAGGAGATCTTGTTTCTGGTTTTATTTCTGTCACTCTCAGAGCCTAACTCTTTCAACTTCAAAACAGGATTCAGTGACCCACCTCCCATCAAGAAGAGAAGTACAGAAGTGACAAGGAGTCTAGTTCTCTTCTTCCAACTAGAAAACTGGCACTTTCCATGGAAATAGGGAGAAGAAGAAGTTATTTCACTTTCAAACTTCAGGGTTCTTCTTTCACCCAAGTTTTTTGCTTTTTTTTATTATCAAAAGTAACAATATTCAATATCTCCTGTATCACAAGCACTGTATTAGGTAGCTGACATATCATCTTATTTAATGCTCAAAGCAAGTCAACCAGATCTGTGTCTTTATTTCTACTTTGCAGATGAATATGCCGAGGTTACCAAGTGCTATTCACTGTCAAAGCCCATGAGCTGCATTTTAAGGTGATCATCATAGAATCAAAGAATATTAAGTATTTGAAGACAAGTGATAAATCAGCAAATCCAGCTTCCTCTGTAACTCAGAACTTTTTCCTACAAGAGCCCTATAAATGTCTACTGGACTTTGTTTGAATATACCTTATGGTAGAATCTGGTGAGTTGGAAATCCTGGATCTAATGTCAGAGGCTTGGATTCCAATTCCAGCTTTGCTAAGTGCTAATTAACTGTGTACCTACCCTGGCCAGTTTATTTAACATCTTTAAGCATCCATTTTTTCATCTGTAAACCAGAGAGAATACCCAAACACATTGTTACTATGATGATGAAATAAGATGACCCATTTGAACACCCCATTTCAATTATTCAACAAATTTCATTTGTTGCTTTTTCTATGCCAATTACTCTGCTACACATAGTGGATGCAGTTGTGAACAAATTTGCAGTTTAGTGGCAAGCAGATACCCAGGGTTGCTCAAGGGAGAGAGCAGTCAGGGACTTGTCTCTGGTGTCAGAAACTCAGTTATCGAGATCAATACAATTTTAATTCAATATTAAAAAGAATTAATGCAAAAACTCCATGTAGAAAAAAATCAAAACATTAAATTTCAGGATAACCATTATTATTTTTGCTTTGGTCTTAAGTTTCAGTATGGCTCAGCATGGTGCTTCAGACAACAAATGAGTAACCACCACAAATACAAAACCAAAACCAAAGTATATTTAAGAATTATAGCTAGTAAAGAATGGGAGGTAAGCCAAAGTAGAGGGAACCGTATTTGCAAAGGCCCTGAGATGGAAAAATACAATAGTCCAGGGCCTGCAAGGGCGTGGATGTTACTGGACTATAAAGGTCAATGCCTGGGTGTTAAGTTGCTTCAGTTGTGACCAACTCCGTGTGGTCCTATGGACTGCAGCCTGCCAGGCTCCTCTGTCCATGGGATTCTCCTGGCAAGCATATTGGAGTGGGTTGTCGTGACGTCCTCCAGGGGATATTCCCAACCCAGGGATTAAACCCAAATCTCCTGCATTGGCAGGCAGATTCTTTACCACTCATGCCACCTTGAAGATGACGGTCAGGGTGAATTATGCAGAGCTGGGTGGTCCTGGGAAAGGACTTGGAGTGGTGCAGTGAGAAAGCATAGTAAGGTTTTAAGCAAGGAAGTGACCTATGTTTGTTTTAAAAATAGTCTGACTGATGAGCAAAGAAGAGATGGGTAAGGGAGGAACAGAAACACAAAGACCAGCTAAGAAGCTACTGTTCCTGTCCAAGTCAGAGAGGACAGTCTTCCTATGTTAATGTGGTTATCTGTGGATCATGCCAGGTGGTAGGAATACAGTGTGGACTTCTGTCATTCTCTATGTGGCCTTCAGCAAGTTATTGTTCCTCTCTGGTCCTGGTGTCCTCATTTGTAAACTGGAAAAAATAACAGTAATTACTACACATGGTTGTTGTGAAGATTAATTTGAATAATGAGTGTAAAATGCTTAGAATCAGTATCAGTATCAGTTCAGTCGCTCAGTCGTGTCTGACTCTTTGCGACCCCATGAATCACAGCACACCGGGCCTCCCTGTCCATCACCAACTCCCAGAGTTCACCCAGACTCAAGTCCATTGAGTCAGCGATGCTATCCAGCCATCTCATCCTCTGTCGTCTCCTTCTCCTCCTGCCCCCAATCCCTCCCAGCATCAGAGTCTTTTCCAATGAGTCAACTCTTCGCATGAGGTGGCCAAAGTACTGGACTTTCAGCTTTAGCATCATTCCCTCCAAAGAAATCCCAGGGCTGATCTCCTTCAGAATGGACTGGTTGGATCTCCTTGCAGTCCAAGGGACTCTCAAGAGTCTTCTCCAACACCATAGTTCAAAAGCATCAATTCTTTGGCGCTCAGCCTTCTTCACAGTCCAACTCTCACATCCATACATGACCACAGGAAAAACCATAGCCTTGACTAGATGAACCTTTGTTGGCAAAGTAATGTCTCTGCTTTTGAATATGCTATCTAGGTTGGTCATAACTTTCCTTCCAAGGAGTAAGAGTCCTTTAATTTCATGGCTGCAGTCACCATCTGCAGTGATTTTGGAGCCCCCCAAAATAAAGTCTGACACTGTTTCCACTGTTTCCCCATCTATTTCCCATGAAGTGGTGGGACCGGATGCCATGATCTTTCTTTTCTGAATGTTGAGCTTTAAGGCAACTTTTTCACTCTCCTCTTTCACTTTCATCAAGAGGCTTTTGAGTTCCTCCTCACTTTCTGCCATAAGGGTGGTGTCATCTGCATATCTGAGGTTATTGATATTTCTCCCGGCAATCTTGATTCCAGCTTGTGTTTCCCCCAATCCAGCATTTCTCATGATGTACTCTGCATAGAAGTTAAATAAGCAGTGACAATACACAGCCTTGATGTACTCCTTTTCCTATTTGGAACCAGTCTGTTGTTCCATGTCCACTTCTAACTGTTGCTTCCTGACCTGCATATAGATTTCTCAAAAGGCAGGTCAGGTGGTCTGGTATTCCCATCTCTTTCAGAATTTTCCATAGTTGATTGTGATCCACACAGTCAAAGGCTTTGGCATAGTCAATAAAGCAGAAATAGATGTTTTTCTGGAACTCTCTTGCTTTTTCCATGATCCAGAGGATGTTGGCAATTTGATCTCTGGTTCCTCTGCCTTTTCTAAAACCAGCTTGAACATCTGGAAGTTCATGGTTCACATATTGCTGAAGCCTGGCTTTGAGAATTTTGAGCATTATTTTACTAGCGTGTGAGATGAGTGCAATTGTGTGGTAGTTTGAGCATTCTTTGGCATTGCCTTTCTTTGGGATTGGAATGAAAATTGACCTTTTCCAGTCCTGTGGCCACTGCTGAGTTTTCCAAATTTGCTGGCATATTGAGTGCAGCACTTTCACAGCATCATCTTTCAGGATTTGAAATAGCTCAACTGGAATTCCATCACCTCCAATAGCTTTGTTTGTAGTGATGCTTTCTAAGGCCCACTGACTTCACATTCCAGGATGTGTGGCTCTAGGTCAGTGATCACACCATCGTGATTATCTGGGTTGTGAAGATCTTTTTTGTACAGTTCTTCTGTGTATTCTTGCCATCTCTTCTTAATATCTTCTGTTTCTGTTAGGTCCATACCATTTCTGTCCTTTATCGAGCCCATCTTTGCATGAAATGTTCCCTTGGTATCTCTAATTTTCTTGAAGAGATCTCTAGTCTTTCCCATTCTGTTGTTTTCCTCTATTTCTTTGCATTGATCGCTGAGGAAGGCTTTCTTGGCAAATAATAAGTAATGAAAACACTTTGTTTAGAAACTCTTTCATATTTATATATACAGTATCTGTCTTCTAGTAGGTGCTCAATTAAGAGTTGAATTAAAATGTTGTTACGATGTGCTGCCAGCAGCTTTATGTATACATTTTTTTTTTTTCATTAGTTGGAATAGTCCTGTTAATGACATTTCTCAGCATTTCTTAGAGTTACTCCTAGCTCTCCAACTCTACCCTAATTCTGGCTTTCCTGATCTCTTGCATAAACTATTGCAATAACACATATAACTCCTCTTCCTGGCTCCAGACTGTTCTCTCTCCGGTCTATTCTACATATCACTACAAACTTTTGTGTTTCAAAGTATAGGCCAGTTCACATAATTCCCCTTCTCAGAAACCTTCAGGAGCCTCCTAGTAACCAAGGCTGATCTTTCCATCTTCGGCTGCTCATGCCACAGGGTCTCTATCTAGTCCGCTTGCTAGTCACCAAATACACAAACTCTCAGGCCTTTGTGATTTTGCTCAGTTTCTTCTATAAGAAATGTACTCCCACCTCCCACGAGTGTTAAAATTCATCTAACAAGATGCAGCTAAAATGCCACCACCCCTATGGCATACTTTCTAACCCTGCAATAAGAAAAACAAAAAATAAATCTCTCTCACCTGCTCCTGTTGCCATTATGCATTAGATTCCTATCATATGGTATTTTCTTCATTAGCCACGATCCACATCTTTTCTCAGGGTTAAATGAAGAAACATGGCTCCAAATGATGGAACAAATAGTTGCAGGTCATTTAGCGATGAAGAATACATGTCTATGAATCCAGCAAACTTGCCTCAAACCCCAGATATGGACTTACAAATTAATTAATCCTTCTGGAAAAGAATCTGAAAAATATTATATATACATATATGATATAGATATAGATATAGTTATAACTGAATCACTTTGCTTTATACCTGAAACTAACATAGCATTCTAAATCAACTACACTTCAATTAGAAAAATTAGAAAAACAGGATTCTAAAAAGTTGCCCCCTCAAAATGAGCTAACTCTTCTGACCCTCATTTTCCTTATCCATAAACTGGAAATACAAAATCCCAATCGATTGTACCATTGTGAAGAATACATTAAAAATATATATATTTAAAGCTCCTGGTTCAGAAGGAGTATATGATACTGGTGCTACTGTTATTAGTGTAGTATATAGAGCAAGTATGAGACTTGGAACTTACAGTGCTGGTGCTCAGTTGTGTCTGATTCTTTACGACCCCATGGACTGCAGCCCGCCAGGCTCTTCTGTCTGCGTGATTTTTCAGGTGAGAATGCTGGAGTGGATTGCCATTTCCTTCTCCAGGGGCTCTTCCCAACCCAGGCAGGGATTGAACCTGAGTCTCTTACATCTCCTGCTTAGCAGGTGGATTATATACCAGTGTGCCACCTAGGAAGCCCTAGAACTTACAGACTCAGGGTCAAATGTCAGCTTCATTGCAGTGTATTTGTCTTGGACATGCCCCTTACCCTCTCAGTTTCTTCACTGGAGATAACAATATATATTTATCAAAGGGCATAGTTAGGACCAGAAAGTGACAATAATAATTATGACAGTGAACCCATGATGAGCACTCCCCATAAATAAGAAACTTATTCTAAATGTTTTACATGTATCAATTTGTTTCATTCCCAAAATAGTTCTATAAGGCAAATGTTATTACTACCTCCTTTCTATAGGTTAGGGAACTGAGATACAGAAAAGTCAAGTAACTTCCTCAAAGTAAAACACTAAACAAATTATAATAATGCCATTTAAAGTCAAACAGTCTAGATTCAGAGACTAAGCTACAATAACAAATAGAGAATGGAATGGAGGGCTGAGCATCTGGCACACTCTTTTTTTTAAATTTTTATTTTATTTTTAAACTTTACATAATTGTATTAGTTTTGCCAAATATCAAAATGCACACTCTTGATAAATGTTTTCATAAATGTTAAGAGGCCCCTTCTTCCTTTCTCATTCCCTGTGTCAGGAGACGGACCATGTTCTACTTGTCTCTATAGCCTTGGCACACATCACCGTCTTAGCATATAGGCAGAAGTGTGCTGGACTTGGTTCAAAATGGTTTTCAAAAGTGAACTCTGCACTTTTCTTCCCAGCTTTACAATTGGTAATGTCACATTAGTAGCTTGAAATTGATTAGGAAGCAGTATTTATATCACAGGAATAAGCCAATGCCAAAATTTGTCCTGGACTTCACAACTGAGTCAATAAATTCCCTTTTTTTACTCAAGCTGCTTTGAGTCAAGTTCCCATCATTTGCAATCCAAAGAGAGCCTAAGAAACCTGTTATTTCAGATATTCCCAGGAAAGCTAAGTGTGAGAAAATATGTCATATAGCAATATCCATAAGAATTCAATGATTATTATAATAACCATTAGGCCATTTTAATTAGAGGGGAAGGTGGTATTTGTTCTATAAGCTCTGATTCACTATATTATTTATTTAAATACTCAGATATGCTGTTCCTTATGGAGAAGGCAATGGCACCCCACTCCAGTACTCTTGCCTGGAAAATCCCAGGGATGGAGGAGCCTGGAAGGCTGCAGTCCATGGGGTTGCTGAGGGTCGGACACGACTGAGCAACTTCACTTTCACTTTCACTTCATGGTTAGTACAAACTCTGAGGTAAGTAAGGGAGAACCAATCACATGGATTTTTTTTTTTTTTTTTTTGGAGTATAAACTAAGATCGTGGTATCTGGTCACATCACTTCATGGCAAGTAGATGAGGAAACAATGAAAACAGTGACAGACTTTATTTTTTAGGGCTCCAAAATCACTGCAGATGGTGACTGCAGCCATGAAATTAAAAGACGCTTGCTCCTTGGAAGAAAAATTATGACCAACCTAGTGAAGTGAAGTCACTCAGTCATGTCCAACTCTTTGTGACCCCGTGGACTGTAGCCCACCAGGCTCCTCCACCCATGGGATTCTCCAGGCAAGAATACTGGAGTGGGTTGCCATTTCCTTCTTCAGGGGATTTTCCCGACCCAGGGATCAAACCCAGGTCTCCCGCATTGCAGGCAGACGCTTTAACCTCTGAGCCACCAGGGAAGCCTAACCAAGACCAACCTAGACAACATATTAAAAAGCAGGGACATTACTTTGCTGACAAAGGTCTATCTAGTCAAAGCTATGGTTCTTCCAGATCCATAGGTATGAGAGTTGGACTCTGAAGAAAGCTGAGTGCCGAAGAATTGATTCTTTTCAACTGTGGTGTTGGAGAACACTCTTGAGAGTCCCTTGGACTGCAAGAAGATCCAACCAGTCAATTCTAAAGGAGATCAGTCCTGAATATGCATTGTAAAGACTGATGCTGAAGCTGAAACTCCAATACTTTGGCCTGGCTGATTGGAAAAGACCCTGATGCTGGGCAAGATTGAAGGCAGGAGCAGAAAGGGACAACAGAGGATGAGATAGGTGGATGGCATCACTGACTCGATAGACATGAATTTGAGTAAGCTCTGGGAGTTGGTGATGGACAGGGAAGTCTAGCGGACTGCAGTCCATGGGGTCTCAAAGAGTCAGACACAACTGAGTGATGAACTGACTGACAATCACTTTACAACGTCCTGTTAGTTTCTCCTGTATAAACAAAGTGAATCAGCTACATGTACACATATATCCCCTCCCTATTAGACTTCCCTCCCACTGCCCCCCAACTCACCCCTCTCCCTCTAGAGCATCACAGTGCACAAAGTTAGCTATACCTGTGCTGTACCACAGGCTCCCATTAGCGATCTACTTTAAACAGAGTAGTGTATATATGTCAATGCTACCCACCCTCAATTGGACCACTCTCCCCTTCCTCCCATGTCCACCTGTCTGTTCTCTACGTCTGCACCTCCTTTCCTATGCTGCAAATATGTTCATCTGTACCATTTTTCTAGATTCCATGTGCACGTGTTAACATACAATATTTGTTTTTCCCTTTCTGACTTACTTCACTCTGTGTGACAGACTCTAGGTCCATCCACACCTCTACAAATGATCCAATTTCATTCCTTTTTATGGCTGAGTAATATTCTGTTATATATACATACCACAACTTCTTTATCCATTCATCTATCAATGCACACAGGTTGTTTCCATGTCCTGGCTATTGTAAATACTGCTGCAGTGAAAATATGTCTCTCTTAAATAATGGTTTTCTCTGGTTTATGCCCACTGGTGGAATCGCAGGGTCATATGGTACTTCTATTTTTAGTTTTTTAAGGAACCTCCATACACTTATCCACAGTGGCTGTATCAATGTACATTCCCACCAACAGTGCAAGAGGGTTCCCTTTTTTCCACATCTCCAACATTTATTGTTTGTAGATTTTTTTGGATGATGGCTATTCTGACTGGTGTGAGGTACTATGTTATTATAGTTTTGATTTGCATTTCTATAAAAATTAGTGATGTTGAGTATTTTTCATGTACCTCTTGGCCATCTGTGTGTCATTTTTTGACTGCCTTTTTTAATATTGAACTGGACAGCTGTTTGCATATTTTGAAATTACCTTTGATGATTCACTTAAAAATATTTTCTCCCACTCTGAAGGTTGTGTTTTCATCTTGTTTATGGTTTCCTTTGCTGTGCAAAAGCCTTTAAATTTAATTAGATCCCATTTGTTTATTTTGGTTTTTATTTTCATTACTCTAGGAGGTGGATCAAAAAAGATCTTGCTGTAATTTATGTCAAAGAGCATTCTGCCTATATTTTTCTGTAAGAGTTTTATAGTGTCCAGTCTTACATTTAGGTCTTTAATCCATTTTGGGTTTACTTTTGTGTATGGTGTTACATAATGTTCTAATTTCATTATTTTACATGTAGCTGTCTAGTTTTTGGATCATCATTTATTGAAGAGACTATCTGTTCTCTATTGTATGTTATTGCTTCCTTTGTCATAGATAAGGTGACCAAAGGTGCATGGGTTTATCTCTGCCCTTTCTGTCTAATACCACTGATCTCTATTTCTGTTTTTGTTCCAATGCCATATTGGCTTGATTATTATAGCCTTATAGTATAATTGTAAAATTCTGTGTTCTAATTCTGTGAAAAATGCCACTGATAATTAATTTGATAGGAATTGCATTGAATCTGTAGATTGCTTTGGGTAGTACAGTCATTTTCACAGTATTGATTCTTTCATTCAAGAACATGGTATATTTCTCCACGTATTTTTGTCATCTTTGACTTCTTTCATCAGTGTTTATAGTGTTCTGAGTACAGGTTCTTTTGCCTCCTTCAGTTCAGTTCAGTTCAGTTCAGTCGTTCAGTCGTGTCCGACTCTTTGCGACCCCATGAATCACAGCATGCCAGGCTCCTTAGGTGCATTTATTCCTAGGTATTTTATTCTGTCTGTTGTGATAGTGAATGGCATTATTTCCTTAATTTCTTTCTGATCTTTCATTGTTAGAGTACAGGAATGCAAGAAATTTCTGTGTATTAATTTTATATCATGCAACTTTACCAAATTAATTGATTGGCTCTAATATCAATAGTTTTCTTATGGCATCATTAGGGTTTTCTATCATCTGCAATTAGTGACAGTTTTACTACTTCCTTTCCAATTTGCTTTCCTTTTATTTCCTTTTCTCCTCTGATTGTTATGGGTAAGATTTCCAAAACTATTTGAACAGTAGGATGTGAGAGTGGCATCCTTGTGACCCAAGATGTGATCCATCCAGGAGAATGTATCCTTGAGAAGAAACTGTATTCTGCCTCTTTCAGGTGGAATGTCCTATAAATAGAAATTAAATCTGTTTTACTGTGTCATTTAAAGTCTATGTTTCCTTATTCATTTTCTGTCTGGATGATCTGTCCATTGGTGTTAAGGAGGATTTTTTTTATGTGAGAATTTAACTGTGGGTCACTGGAGGTATTAGGTATTTTAAAGATATGGATAGCTTATTGCAAAATGAGGGCTACCGCTACTATTATTTCTTCTATTATGGCTCCAGCAGTTAGACAAGTTTTCTCTTTTACCAAAGAATGCAGCAACAAAATAAAACAAAACAAAGAACTCCTTTCCTTCCCAGGTGGCAATGTGGGTGGTCACAAGGACCGTAAGATTTCATTTTATTTGTAAGACTTCACTTTATAAGTGGGTTTCCTGGTGGCTCAGATGGTAAAGCGTCTGCCTGCAATGTGGGAGACCCGGGTTTGATCCCTGGGTGGGGAAGATCCCCTGGAGAAGGAAATGGCAACTCACTCCAGTATGCTTGCCTGGAAAATTCCATGCACTGAGGAGACTGGTAGGCTACAGTCCATGGGGTCGCAGAGTCGGACACTGAGCGACTTCACTTTCACTTTGTAAAAAGTTTGTAACAGTGCTTTATGCTTTTATTACATTTTATAATTTTCAAAGTACAATGTTTTTGAAACGTATGATTTCTTTTGAGCATCATAATACTCCTAGCTAGGCAAGTAAGGTACAGGGAGGTTAAGGGAGCTGTTCAATGTTACAGCCAGGTAATGGAATCATAACTTAAGACTACAGTGAAACCCATTGATCTTATACTACCATGAGCTGCTGGTAGATTTCAGATAGTGACCCTCTGGGTGGTCCACAGTAGTCCTCCAGGTGTTTGTTTGATAAAGTGATCAAAATAAAAAACAGATTAAACAAAACCCAGCATTTTTCTTTTGCAAATCTGAATCTATCCTAAAATGATAAGTTAGTCAGAATGGAGAAAAGGAGAAATGACAAATTAAGTATCACAAATGCCCAGTTACCTAAAGAAAAGAACTAGAAGGGTTTATTTTCTTTTTTTCCCCTATGTGGTAGAAGGAAAAATAAGAAGATGGCCTAGGAAATCTTTGGTGCTGCCAAGTGGATTTTGGAAATTAGTTAATTTGTACTTAAAAATATCAAACCAGATCAGAAAAATCGCCAGGACATATCACATGTATCTTGACTAGGTACTTGTTCCCTTATTTCAATATTTACTGAAACTGCATCTCTGTAAGGTATTACGTACAGTGCTGAGAAGAATTCAAAGGTGTATAAAATGGAAACTTTCTTCTAACAATTAACTAAGATAAAGCTACAAACAACAGGATTCTAGCTGAGTTGATCTGTTGGTAACATTCATCAAGAATTTGGAGTCTTAATTTGATTGTGAAACAGGAGAATATGAGATGTCTGCGGAGAAACAAACAACTAATTGATGTTCAGGGTTGTTTAGCAAATTTAAATTCTTTTAATTCTGCCTTAAAGGTTTTTGTCTCCATTTCTTCAATCTCCATATACCTTAAAAGCAACTAAATTTGCCTTTCCTCATCCCTGATTAAATTCACTATTTGGGGAGTAATTGATGTCCAATAATCATTAGATATGGAAGGAAAGCTGAAACGTCTAAGAAGGGGCTCCAGCCTATAACCATGCAAATCAGTGGCTTTGAGGCCTGTTGTGTGCAAGGGCACTCAGAAAGAACAAGAGCAGGTAGTGAATGGAAGTCCCTACTACATCTGGACATGTTCTGGGAGCTGAGACGACACAGCCAATTGAGTGATCCCTGGGAACTAGGATTCTCATGAAAACAACATTGGAAGTATTTTCAAGGGCACTGGCAAACATTTGCCTCTTAAAAGTGAATACAGGAAAAAAGGCCAATCAAATTAATGAAATTAAAGAGCAACATGATGAAGTATAAATCAAAGTACTGGGAAAATGTATATTCCATCTGTTGTCCTGCCTTTTATTACTGTGATAAAATATGTATAAAATAAAATTTAGCATGTTAACAATTTTTAATTTTTTTATAGTTCAATAGTAGTTAAGTGCATTTGTTTTATAACCATCACGACCATCTATTTCCAGAACTCTTCTCATCTTGCAAAACTGAAAATTATACCCATTAAAAAATAACACTTCATTCTCCCCACCCCTAGTCTCTGGCAACCACTATCCTTTCTGTTCCTGATTCTGAGTATTCTGTGTGTGTTAAGTTGCTTCAGTCATGTCCGATTCTTTGTGACCCCATGGAATGTAGCCCACCAGGCTCCTCTGTCTGTGGGATTCTCCAGATAAGAATAGTGGAGTGGGTTGCCATTTCCTCCTCCAGTGGATCTTCCCAACTCAGGAACTGAACCCAATTCTATTTGAGTCTCCTGCACTGCAGGCAGATTCTTTACCACTAGCGCCACCTGGGAAGCCCTCTGAGTATTCTAGATACCTCATATAAATGGAATTACATAGTATTTACCTTTCTGTGACTTACTTCCCTGAGTAAAATGTCCTCAAGGTTTATGCAAAATGTAGCATGTATCAGAATTTCTTTTCCTTTCTTCAACCTGAGTAATATCCCACTGTATGCAAATACCACATTTTGCTTATTAATATGTTGATGGACACTGACTGCTTTCACATTTAAAATACTGTGAATAAGGCTGTTATAAATATAGGTATACATATGTATCTTCAAAACACTGCTCTCAATTCTTTTGTGTACATACATGTAAGTGAAATCAATGGATAATATGATAAATCTATTGTTTTGTGTGTGGAACCACCATACTATTTTCCTATTTCATTTTACATTCCCACCAACAGAGCACAAGGGTCTAGTTTCTCCCCATCTTCACCAATACCTACTATTTACTTTTTGTGACAAGTAACCATCCTGATGCATGTGAGGTGATATCTCACTGTGATTTCGATATGCATCTCCCTAATAGTTAGTGACGTTGAGCATCTTTTCAATGTGCTTACTGGCTACTCATGTATATTCTTTGAAGAAGTCTGTGCAAGTCCTTTGCTTATTTTTGAATTGGTTTGTTTATTAGTTTTCACTGCTATGACATTTTAGGAGTTCTCTGTATATTCTGGATATGAATATCTCATCACATATTTGGTTTTCAAATATTTCATTCCTTGAACTCTGTTGACAGTGTCCTTTGAGCACAGAAAATTTTAATTTGCAGGATGTCTAATTTTTAATTTTTTTTGTTGCCTATGCCTTTGGTGCTATATCTATATGTAAGAAATAATTGTCAAATTCAATGTTACAAAACTTGTGTCCTATGTTTTCTTCTAAGAGCTTTAGCTTTCATAATTATTTCTCTATTTAATTTTAGTATGCAATGTGAGGTCCAACTTTATTCTTTAATGTAAGGATATCCAGTTGTCTCAGCACCAGTTGTTGAAAAGACTATCTTTTTCCCATTGAATGGTCTTGGCACTATTGTCAAAAGGCACTTGACCATATCCATGAGGGTTATATCTGAGCTCTCTATTCTATTCCATTGGTCTATATGTTTGTCTTTATGGCAAGAACACACCAACACACTCTTTTGATTACTGTAGCTTTGTTATAAGTTTTGAAATTAGAACATTGAGTTCTTCAGCTTTGTTCTTATTTTGAAAGATTATTTTCACTATTTCATGTCACTTGAGATCCATATGAATTTTAGGATGGGTTTTTCTATTTCTGCAAAGAATGTCATGGGAAGTTAAACAGGAATTGCACTGAATCTATAGATTGCTTTGACAATATAGAAAACTTAATGATACCAAGTTTTCAAAACCATGAAAATGGATATTCATCATTTAATTTATGCCTTCTTTAATATTTTCAGCAATGCTTTGAAGTTAATATTGTATATCCTTGGGAAAGTTAATTCCTAAGCATTTTATTCTTTTTTGATGCTACTGTAAATAGAATTATTTTCTTAATTTCCTTTTTAGATTATTTATTATCATGTAAAAATGCAACTGACTTTTGTATATTGATGTTTTATCCTGATACTTTACTAAGTTTATTAGATCTAGAAGACCCATCTAAAGATAATTTTTAAAATTAGTATTTATTAGAGTATAGTATATATGTATGATAATATATATGATTTACAATAATATGTATGATTTACAATATTATGTTAGTTTCAGCAAATTATACCTCTACAGACATCCACTCATTTTCAGATTATTTTCTCATATAGGTCATTACAGGGTATTGAGTAGAGTTCCCTGTGCCATACATTCACATAGATAATTTTACTTCTTTTCCTTTCTTTGTGGCTAGGATTGCTGCAGCTAGGACTTTCAATATTGTGTGGAATAAAAGTGGTGATAGTAGCCATCTGTGTTTTGTTCCCGACATTAGAGGAAATGCTTTCAGCTTTTCACCACTGAGTAGGATATTGGCTGTAAGTTTGTCATATATGGCCTTTATTACATTGAGGTATGTTCCCTCTCCACCCACTTTGTTGACCAGTTTTATCAGAAATAGATCTTTAATTTTGTCAGCATCTGCCATCTATTGAAATGACTGAATTATTTTATACTTTTTTCTTATTGTTGTGTACCATGTTGATTGACTTTTGAATACTGAAATATCCTTGCATCCTTGGAATAAATCCCACTTGATCATGATGTATGATTCCTTTGATGAATTCTTGAATTTGGAGTGCTAATATTTGTTAAAAATATCTGCATATGTTTATCAGGGATATTGATGGATATTTTCTTTTTTGGCAATATCTTTATCTGGGCTTATCAGGGCTTCCCTGATAGCTCAGTTGGTAAAGAATCTGCCTGAAATGCAGGAGACCTCAGTTCGATTCCTGGGTTGGGAAGATTCCCTGAAGAAGAGAAAGGCTACCCACTCCAGTATTCTGGCCTGGAGAATTCCATGGACTGTATAGTCCATTGGGTTGCAAAGAGTCGGACACGATTGAGTGACTTTCACTTATTTGAGTTTCATATCAGGGTTTTACTGGCCTCAAAGAAAGGAAGTGTTCTCTCCTCTTCCATTTTTTTTTTTTTTTTGGAATAGTTTAAGAAAGAAAGGTATTAACTTTCCTTTAAATGTTTGGTAGAATTCACCTGTGAAATCATCTGGCCCTAGAATTCTGTTTGTTGGGAGTTTTTAAATTACTGTGCTATATTTAGCCATTCAGCAGTGTCTGACTCTTTGTGACCCCATGGACTGTAGCCCACCAGTGTCCTCTGTCTACAGGGATTCTCCAGGCAAGAATACTAGAGTGGGTTGCCATGCCCTCCTCCAAGGGATCTCCCCAACCTAGAATTGAACCCAGTTCTCCCATATTGCAGGCAGATTTTTTTTTTACTGTGTGAGCCACCAGGGAAGACCACTGGTTCAGTTTTATTACTATTGAGCAGTCTGTGCAGATTTTCTGTTTCTCCCTGATTAAGTCTTAGAAGATTGTATGTTTCTAGGAATTTACCTGTTTCTTCCAGGTTGTCCAATTCTTTGGCATATACCTGTTCATAGTAGCCTCTTAAAATCTTTTATATTTCTGTGTCAGTTGTAACTTGTCTTTAATTTCTGATTTTATTTGGGTTGCTTTTTTTGATGAAAAGTAAGTCATGATTAATGAGGTAGAACTTCTGTCATTCTGTTTCTATATGACTTACAGTTTCTTTGTCCTCATTTCCTGTCTTACTATCTTATATTTAGCAGATATTTTTTATAACACAATATTTTTATTGTATTTCCTTTTGTGTATATTCTATAACTATTTACTTTGTGGTTAAACTTATATACTCTAAATCTGCGACCCCATGGACTGTAGCATACAAGGCTCCTCTGTCCATGGAATTTTCCAGGAAAGAGTACTGGAGTAGGTTGCCATTTCCTTCTCCAGAAATCTAATTTACACCTGACTAATTTTAATAACATAGAAACCTGAGAAGAAAACAAAATGGTGGAGTACAAAGACCCTAAGCTCACCTCCTCTCATGAACACATCAAAATCACAATGATCAGCAGAACAACCATTGATGAGAAAGAGTGGAAACTACCAGAAAATATATTTTACAACTAAAGACAAAAGAACCACAATGAGATAGGTAGGAGTGGCAGATTCATGATATAATCAAATCTCATACCTCCAGGTGAATGATCCACAAGAAAAACAACTATATTTCAGAGGTTCTCCCACAAAAAAGAGTTAAGTTCCCCAGCCTGGGAGTCCATCACCAGGGTAATGAACCCCCAGAGCATGCTGAACGCCAGCAGGGCTTAACTGTAGAAGCTCCCCTGGGGGTGAGGGAGGGAAGACCCTTCACTCTTAAAGAGTACACACAAAACCTTACAGGCACCTGGACCCTAGGCAAAAGCAGTAATTAGATAGGAGCCTGGACCAGGACTATCTGCTAGTGTTGGAGAGGCTCTTGGAGAGGTGATGGATGGGTAGCTGCAGCTCACTCAGGGGAATATAGACAATCCTGAAGCCTGAAGAACTAGTCTGACAGCACAAATCTAATGCTACCCTGGGACCAGCTGGGCCCTGGTCCTGCCCACTAGCAGCTAAATGCAACCTTTGGGACAGCCCAGACTCCAGAGGAACCAGACTCTGTCACAAAATATCAGACAGTCTTGGAAGGCGCACTGGGGAGGCAAGGGTAGGCTGTAGATCACTGTGGGGCTAAGGACACTAGTAGCAGAGATCCCAGGGAATATTGATCAGTGTGAGCTCTCCAGAAGTCAGCATATCAGCACCAAGACCTGTCCCCCTCCCCCACCCCCCAATAACTTGCAAGATCCAGTACTGGAAAACCTTAGGCCAAACAACCAGCAGCATAAGAACACACACCCACCCATCAGCAGACAGGGGGCTTAAAGCCACACTGAGCTCACAGGCACCTACAAACATACCCCTGCCTAGCAGAGGAACAAGGCCAAATTCCACCCACCAGAGGCCAGTCACCAGTCCCTCCAACCAGTATGTCTACATAGCCCCTGGACCAATCTCACTCAATAGGGAGAAGACACCAAAAGCAAGAGGAATGACAATCCTGCAGCCTGCAGAAAAAAATACCACAAACACAGAAAGTTAGACAAAACAAGATAACAGAAAAATATGGCCCAGATGAAGGAATGAGAAACACCCAAGAACAATTAAGAGAAGAAAGGCAATCTACCTGAAAAAGAATTCAGAGTAATCATAGTAAAGATGATTCAAGATCTCAGTAAAAGAATGGAGGCAAGACAAAGACAATACAGGAAATGTTTAATAAAAAGAGATAAAAGACTTAAAGAAGAGACACATGTACCCCAATGTTCATCACAGCACTGTTTATAATAGCCAGGACATGGAAGCAACCTAGATGTCCATCAGCAGATGAATGGATAAGAAAGCTGTGGTACATATACACAATGGAGTATTACTCAGCCATTAAAAAGAATACATTTGAATCAGTTCTAATGAGGTGGATGAAACTGGAGCCTATTATACAGAGTGAAGTAAGACAGAAAGAAAAACACCAATACAGTATACTAACACATATATATGGAATTTAGAAAGATGGTAACAATAACCCTGTATATGAGACAGCAAAAGAGACACTGATGTATAGAACAGTCTTTTGGATTCTGTGGGAGAGGGCGAGGGTGGGATGATTTGGGAGAATGGCATTGAAATATGTATAATATCATATATGAAATGAGTCACCAGTCCAGGTTCTATGCATGATACTGGATGCTTGGGGCTGGTGCACTGGGATGACCCAGAGGGATGGTATGGGGAGGGAGGAGGGAGGAGGGTTCAGAATGGGGAATACATGTATGCCTGTGGCGGATTCATTTCGATATATGGCAGAACCAATACAATATTGTAAAGTTTAAAAATAAAATAAAATTTAAAAAAAAAGACTTAAAGAAAAAATAGAGAGGAAAAACATAATAACTGCAATGAAAAGTTCAACCAGAGAGAATCTATAGCAGGGCCTCCCTGGTGGCTCAGATGGCAAAGAGTCTGCATGCACCACAGGAGACCTGGGTTCCATCCCTGAGTCAGGATGATTCCCTAGAGAAGGAAATGACAACCAATTCCAGTATTCTTGCCTGGAAAATCCCATGGATGGAGGAATCTGGTGGGCAAAATTCATGGGATAGCAAACAGTCAGACATGACTAAGCGACTAACACACACACAAACACAGCAGAATAATTGAGGCAGAAAAAGGAATAAGTGAGCTTGAAGACCAAGCAGTGGAAATCACTGCCACATAACAGAATAAAGAAAGAATTAAAAGAAATGAAGAGAGCCTCAGAGAACTCTGGAACAACATTAAATGCAACACCATTCATGTTATGGGAGTCCCAGAAGAAAAAGAGAAAGGGAAAAGGACTGAGAAAATAAAAAGACTATAACCAAAAATTTACCTAATATATAAAAGGAAACAGTTACCAGAGTCCAAGAAATACAGACAGGCCCATACAGAATAAACCCAAGGAGGAACAAGCCAAGACACATATTAATCAAACTGAAAAAAATTAAACCCAAATTAAAAATATTAAAAACAACAAGGGAAAAGCAACAAATAACAACCAAGGGAATTACCATAAGGTTATTAGCTGATTTTTCAGCAGAAGCTGTACATGCCAGAGGAAGAAGCACAATACATTTAAAGTCATCAAAGGGAAAAATCTACAATCAAGCATACACTACACCCACTGAGGCTCTCATTTAGATTTGACAGAGAAATCAAAAGCTTTACAGATAAGCAAAGAGAATTTAGCCCCACCAAACCAGCCTTACAACAAATGCTAAAGGAACTTATCTAGGTAGGGGAAAAAAGAAAAAGAGGTCACAATTAGAAACAAGAAAATCACTAACAGGAAAGATCACTAGTAAAGGCAAACACAAAGTAGGAAGCCATCCAGACACAAATATGATATTAAAACCAGCAAACATGAGAGTACAAATGCAGGAAATGGTATCGAATTTGATATTAAGAAATAAGTAATTTTAAAACAATGTTGTACATATACAGAGTCACGTATGCAGAGTACATCATGAGAAATGCTGGGCTGGATGAAGCACAAGCTGGAATCAAGATTGCCAGGAGAAATATCAATAACCTCAGATATGCAGATGACACCACTCTTATGGCAGAAAGTGAAGAAGAACTAAAAAGCTTCTTGATGAAAGTAAAAGAGGAGAGTGAAAAAGTTGGCTTAAAACTCAACATTCAGAAAACAAAGATCATGGCATCTGGTCCCATCACTTCATGGCAAATAGATGGGGAAATAGTGGAAACAGTGACAGACTTTATTATTTTGGGCTCCAAAATCACTGCAGATGGTGACTGCAGCCATGAAATTAAAGATGCTTGCTCCTTGGAAGAAAAATTATGACTAACCTAGATAGCATATTAAAAAGCAGAGACATTACTTTGCCAACAAAGGTCCATCTAGTCAAAGCTATGGTTTTTTCAGTAGTCATGTATGGATGTGAGAGTTGGACTATAAAGAAAGCGCAGTGCAGAAGAATTGATGCTTTTGAACTGTGGTGTTGGAGAAGACTCTTGAGAGTCCCTTGGACTGCAAGGAGACCCAACCTGTCCATCCTAAAGGAGATCAGTCCTGAATATTCATTGAAAGGACTGATGCTCACACTGGAACTCCAATACTTTGGCCACCTGATGTGAAGAATTGACTCATTTGAAAGTACCCTGATGCTGGGAAAGATTGAAGGCAGGAGCAGAAGGGAATGACAGAGGATGAGATGTTTGGATGGCATCACCGACTCAACGGTCATGAGATTGGGTAAACTCCAGGAGCTGGCGATGGACAGAGAGGCCTGGAGTGCTGCAGTACATGGGGTCACAAAGAGTCAGACATGACTGAGTGACTGAACTGAACCGACTAAACCGTACATATACAGACTGCTATATCAAAACTTCATGGGACTCAAAATGGATTAAAGACCTAATGTAAGACCAGAAACTATTAAACTCTTAGAGGAGAACATAGGCAGAACACTTGATGACATAAATCAAAGCAAGATCTATGACCCACCTCCTACAGTAATGGAAATATAAACAAAAATAAACATGTGGGACCTAATTAAACTTAAAAGCTTCGCACAGCAAAGGAAACTACAAACAAGGTGAAAAGACAACCCTCAGAATGGGAGAAAGTAATATCAAAGGAAACAACTGATAAAGAATTAATTTCTAAAATATATAAGCAGCATATACAACTCAATACCAGAAAAGCAAACAACCCAATCAAAAAGAGGGAAAGGGACCTGAAGATACATTTCTCCAAAGAAGACATACAGATGGCTAACAAGCACATGAAAAGATGCTCAGCATCACTCACTATTAGAGAAATGCAAATCAAAACTTCAATGAGATACCACATCACACCAGTCAGAATGACTATCATCAAAAATTCTACCAACAATAAATGTTGGAAAGGGTGTGGAGAAAAGGGAACACTCTTGCATTGCTAGTGGGAATGGTAAACTGATACAGCCACTATGGAAGGTTGTATGGAGACTCCTTAAAAAGCTAGGAATAAAACCACCATATGACCCAGCAATCCCACTCCTAGGCATATACCCTGAGGAAACCAAAACTGAAAAAGACACATGTACCCCAATGTTCACTGCAGCACTATTTACAATAGCTAGAACATGGAAGCAACCTAGATGTCCATTGACAGATGAATGGATAAAGAAGCTGTGGTACATATATACAATGGAATACTACTCAGCCATAAAAGGAACACATTTGAATCTGTTCTAATGAGGTGGATGAAACTAGAGCCCATTATGCAGAATGAAGTAAGTCAGAAAGATAAATATAAATATTGTATACTGACACATTTATATATGGAATCTGAAGAGATGGCACTGATATATTTATTTTCAGGGCAGCAATGGAGAAACAGACATAGAGAACAGACCTATGGACAAGGTGGGAGGAGAGGATGGAGAAGGGGAGATGTATGGAGAGAGTAACATAGAAATTTACAATACCACGTGTAAAACAGATAGCCAATGGGAATTTTCTATATTACCCCAAGGAACTCAAACAGGGGCTCTGGGACAGGTTGAAGGGTAAGGTGGGGAGGGAGATGGGAAGGAGGTCTGGGTGGGAGGGGACATGGGTATACTTATGGCTGATTCTTGTTGATGTATGACAGAAAAGCACAAAATTCTGTAAAGCAATTATCCTTCAATTAAAAACTTGGAAAAAACAAAAACTTCATGGGAAGTGCAAAACAAAAAACTACAATAGATACACACAAAAACCCAAAAAGCAACCTAAACACACCAAAGATAGTCAAACCATAAGAGAAGAGAACAAAAGAAGGGAAGAAAGAAGACCAACAAAAACAAATCCAAAACAATTTAAGAAAATGGCAATAGGAGCATACATATCAATAACCACCTTAAATATAAGTGGATTAAATGCTCCAACCAAAAAGAATAGACTGGCTGAATGGATACAAAAAAAGGCCCATGTATATGCTATCTACAAGAGACCCACTTCAGATCTAGGGACACATACAAACTGAAAGTGATGGGATGGAAAAAGATATTTCATGCAAACAGAAATCAAAAGAAAGCTGGAGTAGCGATACTCACATCAGATAACAAAGACTTTAAAGTAATGACTTCTAGAAGAGACAAAGGACACTACATAGTGATCAAGGAGTCAATCCAAAAAGACGATGTAACTAATATAAATATATATGCCCTCAACACAGTGGCACCTCAAGATGTAAGGCAAATGCTAACAGCCATAAATGGGGAAATCAACAGCAATACAATAATACTGGGGGACTTCACACCAATGGACAGATCATTCAGACAGAAAATAAATAAGGAAACAAGGGCCTTAATGACAATTAGACCACATGGATGTGATTGACATTTATACGGCATTCCATCCAAAGGAAACAGAGTACACTTTTTTCTCAAATGCACATGGAACATTCTCCAAAATAGATCACATCTTGTGTCACAAATAAAGCCTTGGTAAATTTAAGAAAATTGATATCTTATCAAGCATCTTTTAGACCACAATGCTATGAGATTAGAGGTCAACTATAAGAAAAAAAAAAACAAACACACAAACATGTGGAGGCTAAACAGCATGCTACTAAACAATCAATGAAGAAATCAAAGAAGTAATTAAAAAATACCTGGAGGCAAATAAAAATGAAAACACAATAATCCAAAACTTATGGGGACACAACAAAAGTGGTTCTAAGAGGGAAGTTCATAGCAATATAATCGAAATTCATGAAACAAGAAAAATCCCATATAAACAACCTAACCTTACACTTTAAGCAACTAGAGAAAGAAGAACAAACAAAACACAAAGTTAGTAGAAGGAAAGTAATTATAAAGATCAGAGCAGAAATACATGAAATACAGACAAAGAAAACAACAGAAAAGATTAATGACATTGAAAGTCAATTCTTTGAAAACATAAACAAAACTAATAAACCTTATGCCAGACTCATTAAGACAAAAAAAGTGAAAGGCCCAAATCAATAAAATTAGAAATTAAAAAGAAGAACTTACAATGAACACTACAGAAATATTTACAAAGGATCAGAGACTATGGTATGAGTAACTATATAAGCCAATAAAATAGACAGCCTAGAAGAAATGTAAAAATTCTTAGAAAGGTACCATCACTCAAGACTGAACTAGAGTGAAGTAAGCCAGAAGGAAAAACACCAATACAGTATACTAACGCATATATATGGAATTTAGAAAGATGGTAACAATAACCCTGTATACGAAACAGCAAAAGAGACACTGATGTATAGAACAGTCTTATGGACTCTGTGGGAGAGGGAGAGGGTGGGAAGATTTGGGAGAATGGTATTGAAACATGTATAATATCATGTATGAAACGAGTCACCAGTCCAGGTTTGATGCAGGATACTGGATACTTGGGGCTGGTGCACTGGGACGACCAGAGGGATGGTATGGGGAGGGAGGAGGGAGGAGGGTTCAGGATGGGGAACACATGTATACCTGTGGTGGATTCATTTCGATATTTGGCAGAACCAATACAATATTGTAAAGTTTAAAAATAAAATAAAATTAAAAAAAAAAAAGACTGAACTAGGAAGAAAGGGAAAATATTAACAGATCAGTTGCCAGTATTGAAATTGAGCCTGAAACTTAAATTTTCTTCCAAAAACAAAAGTTCACAGGCAAATTCAATCAAACATTTAGAGAAGAGATAACACCTATACTTCTGACATTCTTCCGAAAATTTCAGAGTAAGGAACACCCCCAAGCTCAATCTATTAGACTACCATCACCCTGATAACCAAACCAGACGAAGGTACCACAAAAAGAAAACTAGAAGCCAATATCACTGATGAACACAGACAACAGAATACTTAACAAAATACTAGCAAGTTGAATCTAATAATACACTAAAAGGATCACACACTATGATCAAAGTGGGATTTATCCCAGGGATGCATGGATTTTTTTCAATATCTGCAAATCAATATGATATCAACAAATTGAAGAATAAAAAATATATGGTTATTTCAAGAGATGCAGAAAAAGCTTTTGATAAAATTCAACACCCATGTATGACAAAACCCTTCCCAAAAGTGGGCATTGATGGAACATATCTCAACATAATAAAGGCTATATAAAACAAACCCACAGCTAACATTATACTCATTGGTGAAAAGCTCAAAAGATTCCATCTAAGATTAGGAACAAGATAAAAATGCCCACTCTTGCCACTTTAATTCAACTTAAAAAGCAATTTTTTTTGGATCCATCTCTTAGAGTAATGGAGAAGGAAATGGCAACCCACTCCGGTATTCTTGCTTAGAGAATCCCGTGGACAGAGGAGCCTGGTGGGCTGCTCTCCATGGGGTCGCACAGAGTCGGACATGACTAAAGCAACTTAGCATACATGCATTCATTGGAGAAGGAAATGGCAACCCACTCCAGTATTCTTGCCTGGAGAATCCCAGGGACGGGGGAGCCTGGTGGGCTGCCGTCTATGGGGTCGCACAGAGTTGGACACGACTGAAGTGACTTAGCAGCAGCAGCATACTGAGCTCTTTATTTCTTCATATGGCTTTGAGTTACTTTCTGGTGTTCTTTCATTTCAACCGACAAGACTCTGCTTAGTATTAAGGACAAGTCTAATGAACTATTTTTCATTTATCTGGGAATATGTCAATTTGTTCCTTACTTTTGAAGCTGTTTTGCCAGATAAATAGTTTAAAAAAATTTTTTTCCTTTTAATTCTGAATATATTGGTCTGCTGTCTCCTAGGTACCACAGTTTCTTATGAGAAATGTTGGCAATCTTACTGAGGGTCTCTTGTATGTAAGAAGTCACTTCTCTCTTGCTGCTTTCAAGGTTCCCTTTGTCTCTGGTTATTGATAGATTGAATATAATGAGTCCTGATCTGGATATGACCAGGACTGACCCCTTAGAAGTAAACTTAAGTTTTCTGAGGCCTTTTCTGAGCCTGCACACTTCCCTAAGCATGTGCAGTGACTTTCTAATTTCTCCTGTGTATGCAGTTGCTTTTGAATATTCCTAGTCTTTAATGTCAGGCTTCCAAAGGGGGGGGGGGAAAGGTGGAAAAAATGTACTAGCCCTTTTCAATCCTCTGTAAATAACTTCATTTGGAGAGGGAGGGGCTTGTAACAAAGGCGGGGGGCGGGGCTTACAAAATAGCTGTCTGCCTCTGTGTCTCCACCTTTATGATCAGAAGCAGCACTCAGCAGTCAGAACACAGATCTTCAATATTTGGAAACAGGATCCTTATTATCTACCACGGTTCCTGCAAGTTGCGTCAGGTACACATACACAGTTGCCTGCCATGAGGCTGATGGTGCAGGGAAAGGGTGGGCAGAATGAGTAGCCTCTTCTGAGGTAAGATCTTAAACTGACGGAAACTAACGGCAATTTGCTGCCCAAGTCTTCCCCTGGAAACTACAAATGTTCAATAGGTTTCTGAGTTGCAAAACAGTTACATTAGACAAATTCTGCTAGTTCAGTTGCCTATGTGTGAAGACAGGTTTCTGGTGCTCACTCCTCATCTGTCTTCCTAGAATCTTCCCCTCTATCTGTTGCCCTTTAAAGGGGTCAGTTTAGTAGAATATACTGAATTGCCTTACCACTGAACTCAGAAATTTTGCTATTAGAAATTAGTCGTTTAGAAAATATTCACAAGCATATATTCACACACAAAGTTATACATACCAGAAAGTTCCCTGCCAGCATTATTGGTAACAATGACAAGTTGAAAATAATCTAAATGTTCATCAATAGGTGGATGATTAAATATATATATAAAAAATTGTTTTATAAGTTAATAAATATATATAAATTTTATCATATAATTATATACTTATCAGTTCAGTTCAGTTCAGTTGCTCAGTCATGTCCGACTCTTTGAGACCCCATGAATCACAGCACACCAGGCCTCCCTGTCCATCACCAACTCCCGGAGTTCACCCAAACTCATATGCGTTGAGTCCGTGATGCCATCCAGCCATCTCAGCCTCTGTCGTCCCCTTCTCCTCCTGCCCCCAATCCCTCCCAGCATCAGGGTCTTTTCCAATGAGTCAACTCTTCGCACGAGATGGCCAAAGTATTGGAGTTTCAGCCTCAGCATCAGTCCTTCCAATGAACACCCAGGACTTATAATACATTATAAATATATGATATATGCACACACTGCTTTACTAGGTACTCATGAAAAGACTGGAATAGGTAAAATAAACTGGCATAGTAGGATTCTAAATTCCAGTATTTGGTTACAAAAATCAAGTTGTAGAAAAATGTAACATGATTCCATTTGTGTATAAGAAATCCACATATATGCAATCATGAAAAAAAAGTTCTGAAAGAATAAACAAGTATTTATTAATAATTTTATATCTAGGAGAGACATGGAGAGGGTGGAAAAGAAAAATTTAACTTTTTACTCCTTATCCTTCTTTAGTATTTGATTTTTTTTAAAGCAAGGAACATGGATTCCTGTGGTAAAGACAATTTTTTTAATAATAAAGAAAATAATCCTCCATGAATATTTTCATATTTATGCATGGCCAGTACATACTACTGAAAAGAAACTTCTGGAAACTTGGGTTAAAGAATTATTGCATGCCAAAGAAGCCTTAGAGGGTGGAAAATATGTATTGTTTCAGAGGGATTTAAAGTCATCCTTACCACAGAGCAAATTATTTACATCTCAGGATGGTGAAGGGAAGCTAGAGACCTCCTTTCATCGCCCTGAGGGAGATCAGTTTATATTGTAAGCCTGGAGCAAATTTCTCTCTCTTTCTCTCTCTCTCTCAGAGGGTCATATGTGTTAACAACTCCTGTATAAACTCCAAGTTTCATAATTTCAGTATTCTTTTTCTTTGGTGCATACTCTGCTGCATATGTAAGTACATTTGACTCTCAATACATCACCACGTGACAAATTGTGGTATGAGAGACTAATGCAAGATGTTCTTTGAGCAGATAAAAGGTCTGTTTCCTGATATATGGATTTGGTGTTACTGGAAATCTGTGTATTTGTATAACTATGCAGGCTAACTTGTTAGCTTTCAAGTAGGAAAATATCTCATACTCTTCGCAGTTTTGGACTTAACATCAGGCACAGCTGAGCTTAGTTGACTTGTTTAGTGCATTCTGCTCCTCCACAAATTAAGGATGGAGAGACTCTAGTCATGGACTATTCAGTTCAGTCGCTCAGTCATATCTGACTCTTTGCGACCCCATGAATTGCAGCACGCCAGGCCTCCCTGTCCATCACCAACTCCTGGACTTCACTCAGACTCACATCCATCGAGTCAGTGATGCCATCCAGCCATCTCACCCTCTGTCATCCCCTTCTCCTCCTGCCCCCAATCCCTCCCAACATCAGAGTCTTTTCCAATGAGTCAACTCTTCCCATGAGGTGGCCAAAGTACTGGAGTTTCAGCTTTAGCATCATTCCTTCCAAAGAAATCCCAGGGCTGATCTCCTTCAGAATGGACTGGTTGGATCTCCTTGCAGTCCAAGGGACTCTCAAGAGTCTTCTCCAACACCACAGTTCAAAAGCACCAATTCTTCGGAGCTCAGCTTTCTTCACAGTCCAACTCTCACATCCATACACGACCACAGGAAAAATCATAGCCTTGACTAGATGGACCTTTGTTGGCAAAGTAATGTCTCTGTTTTTGAATATGCTATCTAGGTTGGTCATAACTTTCCTTCCAAGGAGTAAGCGTCTTTTAATTTCATGGCTGCAATCACCATCTGCAATGATTTTGCAACCCCCCAAAAATAAAGTCTGACACTGTTTCCACTGTTCCCCATCTATTTTCCATGAAGTGATGGACCAGATGCCATGATCTTCGTTTTCTGAATATTGAGCTTTAAGCCAACTTTTTCACTCTCCTCTTTCACTTTCCTCAAGAGGCTTTTTAGTTCCTCTTCACTTTCTGCCATAACGGTGGTGTCATCTGCTTATCTGAGGTTACTGATATTTCTCCCAGCAATCTTGATTCCAGCTTGTGCTTCTTCCAGCCCAGTGTTTCTCATGAGGTACTCTGCATATAAGTTAAATAAGCAGGATGACAATATACAGCCTTGATGTACTCCTTTTCCTATTTGGAACCAGTCTGTTGTTCCATGTCCAGTTCTAACTGTTGCTTCCTGACCTGCATACAAATTTCTCAAGAGGCAGATTAGATGGTCTGGTATTCCCATCTCTTTCAGAATTTTCCACAGCTTATTGTGATACACACAGTCAAAGGCTTTGGCATAGTCAATAAAGCAGAAATAGATGTTTTACTGGAACTCTCTTGCTTTTTTGATGATCCAGAGGATGTTGGCAATTTTATCTCTGGTTTCTCTGCCTTTTCTAAAATCAGCTTGAACATCTGGAATTTCACGGTTCACGTATTGCTGAAGCCTGGCTTTGAGAATTTTGAGCATTATTTTACCAGCGTGTGAGATGAGTGCAAATGTGCAGTAGTTTGAGCATTCTTTGGCATTGCCTTTCTTTGGGATTGGAATGAAAACTGACCTTTTCCAGTCCTGTGGCCACTGCTGAGTTTTCCAAACTTGCTAACATACTGAGTGCAGCACTTTCACAGCATCATCTTTCAGGATTATAAAGAACTTCACTGGAATTCCATCACCTCCACTAGCTTTGTTCATAGTGATGCTTTCTAAGGCCCACTTGACTTCACATTCCAGGATGTCTGGCTCTAGCGAGTGATCATACCATCATGATTATCTGGGTCATGAAGATCTTTTTTGTACAGTTCTTCTGTGTATTCTTGCCATCTCTTCTTAATATCTTCTGCTTCTGTTAGGTCCATACCATTTCTGTCCTTTATCGAGCCCATCTTTACATGAAATGTTCCCTTGGTATCTCTGATTTTCTTGAAGAGATCTCTAGTCTTTCCCATTCCGTTGTTTTCCTCTATTTTTTGCATTGATTGCTGAGGAAGTCTTTCTTATCTCTTCTTGCTATTCTTCGGAACTCTGCATTCAGATGCTTATATCTTTCCTTTTCTCCTTTGCTTTTCGCTTCTCTTCTTTTCACAGCTATTTGTAAGGCCTCCCCAGACAGCCATTTAGCTTTTTTGCATTTCTTTTCCATGAGGATGGTCTTGATCCCTGTGTCCTGTACAATGTCACGAACCTCCGTCCATAGTTCATCAGGCACTCTATCTATCATATCTATTCCCTTAAATCTGTTTCTCACTTCCATTGTATAATCATAAGGGATTTGATTTAGGTCATACCTGAATGGTCTAGTGGTTTTCCCTACTTTCTTCAATTTAAGTCTGAATTGGGCAATAAGGAGCTCATGATCTGAGCCACAGTCAGCTCCCTGTCTTGTTTTTGCTGGCTGTATAGAGCGTCTCCATCTTTGGCTGCAAAGAATATAATCAATGTGATTTCGGTGTTGACCATCTGGTGATATCCATGTATAGAGTCTTCTCTTGTGTTGTTGAAAGAGGGTGTTTACTATGACCAGTGCGTTCTCTTGGCAAAACTCTATTAAACTTTGCCCTGCTTCATTCCGTATTCCAAGGCCAAATTTGCCTGTTACTCCAGGTGTTTCTTGACTTCCTACTTTTGCATTCCAGTCCCCTATAATGAAAAGGACATCTTTTTTTGGGTGTTATTTCTAAAAGGTCTTGTAGGTCTTCATAGAACCGTTCAACTTCAGCTTCTTCAGCGTTACTGGTTGGGGCATAGACTTGGATTACTGTGATATTGAGTGGTTTGCCTTGGAAACGAACAGAGATCATTCTCTCGTTTTTGAGATTGCATCCAAGTACTGCATTTCAGACTCTTTTGTTGACCATGATGGCCACTCCATTTCTTCTAAGGGATTCCTGCCTGCAGTAGTAGATATAATGGTCATCTGAGTTAAATTCACCCATTGCAGTCCATTTTAATTCGCTGATTCCTAGAATGTCAATGTTCACTCTTGCCATCTCTTGTTTGACCACTTCCAATTTGCCTTGATTCATGGACCTGACATTCCAGGTTCCTATGCAATATTGCCCTTTACAGCATTGGCTCTTGCTTCTATCACCAGTCACATCCACAACTGGGTATTGTTTTTGCTTTGGCTCCATCCCTTCATTCTTTCTGGAGTTATTTCTCCACTGATCTCCAGTGGCATATTGGGTACCTACTGACCTGGGGAGTTCCTCTTTCAGTATCCTATCATTTTTCCTTTTCATAGTGTTCATGGGGTTCTCAAGGCAAGAATACTGAAGTGGTTTGCCAGTCCCTTCTCCAGTGGACCACATTCTGTCAGACCTCTCCACCATGACCCGCCCATCTTGGGTGGCCCCACAGAGCATGGCTTAGTTTTATTGAGTTAGACAAGGCTGTGGTCCTAGTGTGATTAGATTGACTAGTTTTCTGTGAGTATGGTTTCAGTGCGTCTGCCCTTTGATGCCCTCTTGCAACACCTACCGTCTTACTTGGGTTTCTCTTACCTTGGACGTGGGGTATCTCTTTACGGCTGCTCCAGCAAAGCGCAGCCGCTGCTCCTTACCTTGGACGAGGGGTATCTCCTCACCGCTGCCCCTCCTGATCTTGAACGTGGAGTAGCTCCTCTAGGACTACTAGGGATGGACTATTAGGGATGAACTATTATTAGGGATGGACAGTGCTGAGTTTGTAGTTCTGAGGCAGCTCTGGAATAAAAACCTGGATTATGTATTCTGCCGAGGGGAGAAGGTATTTCTGTTACAGTAGGGATCCCACTTACATGAAGGAGACCTGAGCTAACTGACATACAACTGGATCCCATCTGGGTCTGTAGAAGGGGATTAGTCTGATTTCTGTCTTTCCACCATCTCAGCCTTTTCCAAAAGAAAGAAAATTATTAATATCATTTTAGAAAGGAATTTGCTGCTCCGAATGTATGCACATCCAAGTGCTTACTGAGCTCTCTTCCAAGCTGCTCTTAGAACACACCCAAGTAGACACTTCCCAGCCCACCCCCTCACACCCAAAAGGAAATTACTATGCTGACATCTCACTTTTCTAGGATAGTCATCTCAAAACTTTCTATTTCTTGACCGTCTCTGTTGTCTATTAAGAATATCCCTTAAAGATTACAATCCTAGAACATTGGGTAAGGAAGGGACTACAGAAAACATCTTCACGTGACCATGATGCAACTGAGGAGTTTGAAGCCCCACTATCTTCTGATAACTATCATTCCTTTGTTATCAATTATATTGGATTTCAAGGCTTATCACATTTTTTCTGTCACATGGATTTGGTCTTAATCATTTTGCACCTCTAAGGTCACTTTTCTTTAAGATTTGTTCTGTGCTTATCATACTGGCCTTTATCTGCAGGCTCTGGTTAATAACTACATTTCCTCCAATCTTTTATTTATTCAAAGATTACGGTCTGTATTAGTATTATCAATACAATTTTCTGTAATGAAGGACATGTTTTATAATCTGCATTGTTCAGTATAATAGCCATTAGCTAAGGAGCCTAGTGGGCTACTGTCCATGGGGCTGCAAAGTCAGACACAACAGAGCACAGCTACATGTAGCTACTGAGTACTTGAAATGTGACTTGTATGACTGAGAAACGTAATTTTTAATATTATTTGATTTTAACTAATTTAACCACATATGGGTAGTGGCTACCATGTTGGAAAGCAAAGCTCTATACAATTATTAATTTCCTTCCTTCCACAGCCATTTCTAGGTTAAAAATAGTCAGTTCAGAGATAATTTGGATAATAAAACTATCTAGACAACCTGCTATCATGGCCCACACTCCAAAGACCCTGTTATATTTATTTTTCCTAAGACAGAAGTGACTTGGCAGCTTTACAGTAGGATGTAATCAGATGAAGACTAAGAACATCTGGGCCATGAAAAACATGGGAAGACCAGAACAGTGATGTAAGAGGATGCTTTTAGATGGCCGTGTTTTGCCTCATGAATATAAGAACAAGATAAAATGCTCTGGAAATAGAAGTAATTGATGAAATGCAAAGAAAAAACACACAGTAGACAGAATATCCAAATGGATACTAAGCCTAATATTTTATGAGGACTTCCTGTGCTGCAAAGAAGCTATGCACATGCACTATTTCATTTAATCTTTGCAAGTCCATGAAGTAGATATTATTATATTCCCCCTTTTATAGACAAAGAATCAAAATGTCATACAACTACTAAGTGGAGGATTCCAGACCCCAAGTCATGTATACCTGGGTCCAGAACTTTGTATATTTGCATTTATGTACTTGGAAGTGAAATTCCAACTCTATTACCACCTTCCATGAAATTAAAAGATGCTTACTCTTTGGAAGGAAAGTTATGACCAACCTAGATAGCATATTCAAAAGCAGAGACATTACTTTGCCAACAAAGGTTCTTCTAGTCAAGGCTATGGTTTTTCCTGTGGTCATGTATGGATGTGAGAGTTGGACTGTGAAGAAGGCTGAGGGCCGAAGAATTGATGCTTTTGAACTGTGGTGTTGGAGAAGACTCTTGAGAGTCCCTTGGACTGCAAGGAGATCCAACCAGTCTATTCTGAAGGTGATCAGCCCTGGGATTTCTTTGGAAGGAATGATGCTAAAGCTGAAACTCCAGTACTTTGGCCACCTCATGTGAAGCGTTGATTCATTGGAAAAGACCCTGATGCTGGGAGGGATTGGGGGCAGGAGGAGAAGGGGACGACAGAGGGTGAGATGGCTGGATGGCATCACTGACTCAATGGACGTGAGTCTCAGTGAACTCCGGGAGTTGGTGAGGGACAGGGAGGCCTGGTGTGCTGTGATTCATGGGGTCGCAAAGAGTCAGACACGACTGAGTGACTGATCTGATCTGATCTGTGGGATCTTATGCAAATAATCTCACTTCTCTGGGCTTCAGTTTGTGTGTAAAATATAGGGGTTGGACTTAATGGTTTCTAAGTTCTAATTTAGCTTTGACATCCTAACACTCTGATAATCAAATTGCCCCTAATTTCCTTGAAGATTTCAATATACCAAATGGTACTGGAAAAAAATATGATGGGCTGCTTTCTTTTGTTTTGTTTTCCCCTCTCTTTTGTTCCATGAGCCACAAAGGGATTTGATTTGGATAGCAATAACATTCCCAGATTTTCTCTGTGGGTCAAACGTTAAAAAGGATAGTTTAACATTCTTCTAAAAACGTTAAAGAGACATATTCTTTTGAAACATAATGCACACATGATCCCAGTGATAGCTTGCCAACAACATGAAATGTCATAAATTTCTCTCTTAGAGTGGGGGTTCACTACTGCAGAGGGCTCTCTGTGGTGACAGGGAGTGGTACTAGGTTCGAGGAAGGTTTTTTTGAAAAAGCACATTTGACAGTACAATAAAAGTGTGCTACTTGGAAAAGTATATGGGGAAGGGGCATTATAGTTTACTAATACTAAATAAACCACTATGAAAAATCTGCTTAGCTGATGAAGAGTATATGGATACAGAGATTATGTGGGAAGAGAGGAAGAGGCATAATACCAGAGGAGGAAGATGAAGGGTGGTCAGTATTTGGTGGACATGGTGTAAAATCAAGATTTTTTTAGAGTTAAGGTCATTATTTCCTTCCTACATTATTATTAATTACAAAAAATAATGCTTATAGTAAATAGTCAAACTATACAGAAATTTACAAAGAAAAAGGCAGATTCTTGTTCATAAAAACCCATTTGTACACACATATATTCAATTTATTATTATAAACAGCTGTATAATATTTTATAACAGGCATGCACACATTCCTATATTGGTAGGCATTCATTTTCTAAGATATTTTATGTATATTGAAAAAATATACATATCCTGCCTCAAGGATAGACAGATCACATGGCAGAAACTGAATTAAGTCATAACATCATAAAGTCAGAGGATGACATAGCTGAAAAATGAAAGTGAAAGTCACTCAGTCATGTCTGACTCTTTGCGACTCCGTGGATTGTGCAGTCCATGGAATTCTCCAGGCCAGAATACTGGAGTGGGTAGCCTTTCCCTTCTCCAGGAGATCTTCCCAACCCAGGGATTGAACCCAGGTCTCCCAAATTGCAGGCAGATTCTTTATCAGCTGAGCCATAAGGGAAGCCATAACTTTAAATAAATCTAGTCACCTAATTTAACCAATGAGGAAACTGAGGCCCAGAGAGGTTGTCTCTTCAATGTCACGTAACTTGTAAAGTGTCACAGTCATGATGAAAAATTGATGGGTCCATCCTAGCCTTAGAGAAAGAAGTTAAAAAGAAAAAGGATGTTATAAGTCCATCTATAATCAGATGCTACAATGTTTCTTTCTCAGAGTGGTTTGAGTTATATATAGTCAAGTTTTAAAGTCCTACACAGCTCAGGCCCCATCCTTCTTATATTCCAGAAACACTTTCCCATTTATTTAACACATACATATAATTCCCATATTAATGAAAGCAAAGACTGAGCCTCCTCTATTACTTGAGGAGGGAGCAGAGTGTAATGGTTTATAAGCCCAAGTTACAGTCCCTGCTCTACCTCTTACTAGTAATACAACTTTGCTAAGTTAATTGATCTAAGCTTCAGTTCAGTGAAGTGAAAGTCACTCAATCGTGTCCAACTCTTTGCGAGCCCATGGACTATACAGTCCATGGAATTCTCTAGGCCAGAATACTGGAGTGGGTAGCTGTTCCCTTCTCCAGATCCAGGGGATCTTCCAAACCCAGGGATTGAACCTAGGTCTCCCGCATTGCAGGCGGATTCTTTACCAGCTGAGGCACAAGGGAAGCCCTAAGCTTCTGTAATAGGGGAGAATAAAATTTTGCCTTATATTACCATTAGGAGAATTAAAAAAATAAAACAAGTAAAATGGCTGTTAAATAATAAGTAAATTTCAACTATCACTATAACATGTCAGACATTGTGCTAGGTCCCAAAGATAAACAATTAACAAGACACACACATTGTGCCAATTCTTAAAGGGCTGATACTTGAAATTCTCTAACTTAATATTTTCACTAGTTGGGACATTCTACAAGATTCAGTTCCTTGTTTTGGATCCTTCTTTATCTATTCAGTATTAATTTTGTGCCATCAAGACACATTTATCTTTTAAGACCCAATGGAAATCCTACTTCTACCATAAATTCCTTCCTGATTATTTCAGCAGGAAGTCATTTCTCTCTTTTTTTATACTCCTATAATCTTATAGCATATGGTTTTATAGCATTTTCACTATCTTCCCTGTGTCAGAATTAACTATGTCTTCTTTAATCTTTGTAGTCTTCATACAGATGGCCAAGAGTCACATGCAAAAATGCTCAACATCACTAATTATTTTTTTTTCTAATTTTATTTTATTTTTAAACTTTACATAATTGTATTAGTTTTGCCAAATATCAAAATGAATCCGCCACAGGTATACATGTGTTCCCCATCCTGAACCCTCCTCCCTCCTCCCTCCCCATACCATCCCTCTGGGTCGTCCCAGTGCACTAGCCCCAAGCATCCAGTATCGTGCATCGAACCTGGACTGGCAACTCGTTTCTTACATGATATTTTACATGTTTCAATGCCATTCTCCCAAATCTTCCCACCCTCTCCCTCTCCCACAGAGTCCATAAGCCTGTTCTATACATCAGTGTCACTTTTGCTGTCTCGTACACCGGGTTATTGTTACCATCTTTCTAAATTCCATATATATGCGTTAGTATACTGTATTGGTGTTTTTCCTTCTGGCTTACTTCACTCTGTATAATAGGCTCCAGTTTCATCCACCTCATTAGAACTGATTCAAATGTATTCTTTTTAATGGCTGAGTAATACTCCATTGTGTATATATACCACAGCTTTCTTATCCATTCATCTGCTGATGGACATCCAGGTTGCTTCCATGTCCTGGCTATTATAAACAGTGCTGCGATGAACATTGGGGTACACGTGTCTCTTTCCCTTCTGGTTTCTTCAGTGTGTATGCCCAGCAGTGGGATTGCTGGATCATAAGGCAGTTCTATTTCCAGTTTTTTAAGGAATCTCCACACCGTTCTCTATAGTGGCTGTACTAGTTTGCATTCCCACCAACAGTGTAAGAGGGTTCCCTTTTCTCCACACCCTCTCCAGCATTTATTATTTGTAGACTTTTGGATCACAGCCATTCTGACTGGTGTGAAATGGTACCTCATAGTGGTTTTGATTTGCATTTCTCTGATAACGAGTGATGTTGAGCATCTTTTCATGTGTTTGTTAGCCATCTGTATGTCTTCTTTGGAGAAATGTCTATTTAGTTCTTTGGCCCATTTTTTGATTGGGTCGTTTATTTTTCTGGAGTTGCGCTGTAGGAGTTGCTTGTATATTTTTCAGATTAGTTGTTTGTCGGTTGCTTCATTTGCTATTATTTTCTCCCATTCTGAAGGCTGTCTTTTCACCTTGCTAATAGTTTCCTTTGTTGTACAGAAGCTTTTAAGGTTAATTAGGTCCCATTTGTTTATTTTTGCTTTTATTTCCAATATTCTGGGAGGTGGGTCATAGAGGATCCTGCTGTGATGTATGTCGGAGAGTGTTTTGCCTATGTTCTCCTCTAGGAGTTTTATAGTTTCTGGTCTTACGTTTAGATCTTTAATCCATTTTGAGTTTATTTTTGTGTATGGTGTTAGAAAGTGGTCTAGTTTCATTCTTTTACAAGTTGTTGACCAGATTTCCCAGCACCACTTGTTAAACAGATTGTCTTTAATCCATTGTATATTCTTGCCTCCTTTGTCAAAGATAAGGTGTCCATATGTGCATGGATTTATCTCTGGGCTTTCTATTTTATTCCATTGATCAATATTTCTGTCTTTGTGCCAGTACCATACTGTCTTGATAACTGTGGCTTTGTAGTAGAGCCTGAAGTCAGGTAGGTTGATTCCTCCAGTTCCATTCTTCTTTCTCAAGATCGCTTTGGCTATTCGAGGTTTTTTGTATTTCCATGCAAATTGTGAAATTATTTGTTCTAGCTCTGTGAAGAATACTGTTGGTAGCTTGATAGGGATTGCGTTGAATCTATAAATTGCTTTGGGTAGTATACTCATTTTCACTATATTGATTCTTCCAATCCATGAACATGGTATGTTTCTCCATCTATTAGTGTCCTCTTTGATTTCTTTCACCAGTGTTTTATAGTTTTCTATATATAGGTCTTTAGTTTCTTTAGGTAGATATATTCCTAAGTATTTTATTCTTTCCGTTGCAATGGTGAATGGAATTGTTTCCTTAATTTTTCTTTCTGTTTTCTCATTATTAGTGTATAGGAATGCAAGGGATTTCTGTGTGTTGATTTTATATCCTGCAACTTTACTATAGTCATTGATTATTTCTAGTAATTTTCTGGTGGAATCTTTAGGGTTTTCTATGTAGAGGATCATGTCATCTGCAAATAGTGAGAGTTTTACTTCTTGTTTTCCAATTTGGATTCCTTTTATTTCTTTTTCTGCTCTGATTGCTGTGGCCAAAACTTCCAAAACTATGTTGAATAGTAATGGTGAAAGTGGGCACCCTTGTCTTGTTCCTGACTTTAGAGGAAATGCTTTCAATTTTTCACCATTGAGGATAATGTTTGCTGTGGGTCTGTCATATATAGCTTTTATTATGTTGAGGTATGTTCCTTCTATTCCTGCTTAAGGAAAGTTTTTATCATAAATGGGTGTTGAATTTTGTCAAAGGCTTTCTCTGCATCTATTGAGATAATCATATGGTTTTTATTTTTCAATTTGTTAATGTGGTGTATTACATTGATTGATTTGCGGATATTGAAGAATCCTTGCATCCCTGGGATAAAGCCCACTTGGTCATGGTGTATGATCTTTTTAATGTGTTGTTGGATTCTGATTGCTAGAATTTTGTTAAGGATTTTTGCATCTATGTTCATCAGTGATATTGGCCTGTAGTTTTCTTTTTTTGTGGGATCTTTGTCAGGTTTTGGTATTAGGGTGATGGTGGCCTCATAGAATGAGTTTGGAAGTTTACCCTCCTCTGCAATTTTCTGGAAGAGTTTGAGCAGGATAGGTGTTAGCTCTTCTCTAAATTTTTGGTAGAATTCAGCTGTGAAGCTGTCTGGACCGGGGCTTTTGTTTGCTGGAAGATTTTTGATTACAGTTTCAATTTCCGTGCTTGTGATGGGTCTGTTAAGATTTTCTATTTCTTCCTGGTCCAGTTTTGGAAAGTTGTACTTTTCTAAGAATTTGTCCATTTCTTCCACGTTGTCCATTTTATTGGCATATAATTGTTGATAGTAGTCTCTTATGATCCTTTGCATTTCTGTGTTGTCTGTTGTGATCTCTCCATTTTCGTTTCTAATTTTGTTGATTTGATTTTTCTCCCTTTGTTTCTTGATGAGTCTGGCTAATGGTTTGTCAATTTTATTTATCCTTTCAAAGAACCAGCTTTTGGTTTTGTTGATTTTTGCTATGGTCTCTTTTGTTTCTTTTGCATTTATTTCCGCTCTAATTTTTAAGATTTCTTTCCTTCTACTCACCCTGGGGTTCTTCATTTCTTCCTTTTCTAGTTGCTTTAGGTGTAGAGTTAGGTTATTTATTTGACTTTTTTCTTGTTTCTTGAGGTGTGCCTGTATTGCTATGAACTTTCCCCTTAGGACTGCTTTTACCGTGTCCCACAGGTTTTGGGTTGTTGTGTTTTCATTTTCATTCGTTTCTATGCAAATTTTGACTTCTTTTTTGATTTCTTCTGTGATTTGTTGGTTATTCAGCAGCGTGTTGTTCAGCCTCCATATGTTGGAGTTTTTAATAGTTTTTCTCCTGTAATTGAGATCTAATCTTACTGCATTGTGATCAGAAAAAATGCTTGGAATGATTTCTATTTTTTTGAATTTACCAAGGCTAGCTTTATGGCCCAGGATGTGATCTATCCTGGAGAAGGTTCCATGTGGGCTTGAGAAAAAGGTGAAATTCATTGTTTTGGGATGAAATGTCCTATAGATATCAATTAGGTCTAACTGGTCTATTGTATCGTTTAAAGTTTGTGTTTCCTTGTTAATTTTCTGTTTAGTTGATCTATCCATAGGTGTAAGTGGGGTATTAAAGTCTCCCACTATTATTGTGTTATTGTTAATTTCTCCTTTCATACTTGTTAGCATTTGTCTTACGTACTGTGGTGCTCCCGTGTTGGGTGCATATATATTTATAATTGTTATATCTTCTTCTTGGATTGATCCTTTGATCATTAGGTAGTGACCTTCTTTGTCTCTTTTCACAGCCTTTGTTTTAAAGTCTATTTTATCTGATATGAGTATTGCTACTCCTGCTTTCTTTTGGTCCCTGTTTGCATGGAAAATCTTTTTCCAGCCCTTCACTTTCAGTCTGTATGTGTCCCCTGTTTTGAGGTGGGTCTCTTGTAGACAACATATGTAGGGGTCTTGTTTTTGTATCCATTCAGCCAGTCTTTGTCTTTTGGTTGGGGCATTCAACCCATTTATGTTTAAGGTAATTACTGATAAGTATGATCCCGTTGCCATTTACTTTATTGTTTTGGGTTCGAGTTTATACACCGTTTTTGTGTTTCCTGTCTAGAGAATATCCTTTAGTATTTGTTGGAGAGCTGGTTTGGTGGTGCAGAATTCTCTCAGCTTTTGCTTGTCTGAAAAGCTTTTGATTTCTCCTTCATACTTGAATGAGATCCTTGCTGGGTACAATAATCTGGGCTGTAGGTTATTTTCTTTCATCACTTTAAGTATGTCTTGCCATTCCCTCCTGGCTTGAAGAGTTTCTATTGAAAGATCAGCTGTTATCCTTATGGGAATTCCCTTGTGTGTTATTTGTTGTTTTTCCCTTGCTGCTTTTAATATTTGTTCTTTGTGTTTAATCTTTGTTAATTTGATTAATATGTGTCTTGGGGTGTTTCTCCTTGGGTTTATCCTGTTTGGGACTCTCTGGGTTTCTTGGACTTGGGTGATTATTTCCTTCCCCATTTTAGGGAAGTTTTCCACTATTATCTCCTCAAGTATTTTCTCATGGTCTTTCTTTTTGTCTTCTTCTTCTGGAACCCCTATGATTCGAATGTTGTAGTGTTTAATATTGTCCTGGAGGTCTCTGAGGTTGTCCTCATTTCTTTTAATTCGTTTTTCTTTTATCCTCTCTGATTCATTTATTTCTACCATTCTATCTTCTAATTCACTAATCCTATCTTCTGCCTCTGTTATTCTACTATTTGTTGCCTCCAGAGTGTTTTTAATTTCATTTATTGCATTATTCATTATATATTGACTCTTTTTTATTTCTTCTAGGTCCTTGTTAAACCTTTCTTGCGTCTTCTCAATCCTTGTCTCCAGGCTATTTATCTGTGATTCCATTTTAATTTCAAGATTTTGGATCAATTTCACTATCATTATTCGGAATTCTTTATCAGGTAGATTCCCTATCTCTTCCTCTTTTGTTTGGTTTGGTGGGCATTTATCCTGTTCCTTTATCTGCTGAGTATTCCTCTGTCTCTTCATCTTGTTTAAATTGTTGAGTTTGGGGTGTCCTTTCTGTATTCTGGCAGTTTGTGGAGTTCTCTTTATTGTGGGTTCTCTTTATTCCTCACTGTGTGTGGGTTTGTACAGGTGGCTTGTCCAAGTTTCCTGGTTAGGGAAGCTTGTGTCGGTGTTCTGGTGGGTGGAGCTGTATTTCTTCTCTCTGGAGTGCAATGAAATGTCCAGTAATGAGTTATGAGATGTCTACAGTTTTGGGGTGACTTTTGGCAGCCTGTATCTTGATGCTCAGGGCTGTGTTCCTTTGTTGCTGGAGAATTTGCTTGGTATGTCTTGCCCTGGAACTTATTGGCCCTTGTGTGGTGCTTGGTTTCAGTGTCGGTATGGAGGCATTTGATGAACTCCTGTCAATTAATGTTCCTTGGAGTCAGGAGTTCCCTGGAGTCAGGGTTTGGACTTAAGTCTCCTGCTTCTGGTTATCGGTCTTATTTTTACAGTAGTTTCAAAACTTCTCCTTCTATACAGCACCATTGATAAAACATCTACATTAAAGATGAAAAGTTTCTCTACGATGAGGGTCACTCAGAGAGGTTCACAGGGTTACATGGAGAAGAGAAGAGGGAGGAGGGAGTTAGAGGTGACCCAAATGAGATGAGGTGAATCAACAGTGGAGAGAGTGGGCTAGCCAGTAGTCACTTCCTTATGTGCACTCCACAACTGGACCACTCAGAGATGTTCACGGAGTTATACAGAGAAGAGAAGAAGGAGGAAGGTGACAGAGGTGGCCAGAAGGATAAAAGGGGGGGATGAAAAGGAGGGAGACAGATCCAGCCAGTAATCAGTTCCCTAAGTGTTCTCCACCGTCTGGAACACACAGAAATTCACAGAGTTGGGTAGAGTAGAGAGGGGTTAGGGAGGAGACACAGGCGACCTGGTGGAGAAAAAGGAGACTCCAAAGGGAGAGAGACAGTCAAGCCAGTAATCTCGCTCCCTAGTAAAAAATGGGTCCTGAAGATTGGGTCCTTAAAGGTACAAAATTGGTAACAAATACATAAAAGCAAAAATTAAAAATCTAGAGTAGAGTTTGGAATTTCAAAAATACGATGTTAAAGAAAAGAAGAAGGAAAAGAAAGAGAGAAAAAATGAACAAACAAAAACAAACAAGGTCGCGAAAATTATAAAGAAAGTACAGGTACAAAATTGATAACTAATACCAAAAAGCAAAAATTAAAAATCTAGAGTAGAGTTTGGAATTTCAAAAATACGATGTTAAAGAAAAGAAGAAGGAAAAGAAAGAGAGAAAAAACGAACAAACAAAAACAAACAAGGTCGCGAAAATTATAAAGAAAGTACAGGTACAAAATTGATAACTAATACCAGAAAGCAAAAATTAAAAATCTAGAGTAGAGTTTGGAATTTCAAAAATACAATGTTAAAAAAAAAAAAGAAGAAGAAGAAGAAAAATAAAGAGAGAAAACAAACAAACAAATACAAACAATGTCACAAAAATTATAAAGAAAATACAGGTACAAAATTGATATCAAATACCAAAAAGCATAAATTAAAAATCTAGAGTAAAGTTTGGAATTTCAGATATACAATGTTATATAAAAGAAGAAGAGAAAGAAACAGAGCAGAAGAAGAAAAAAAAAGTCACAGAAATTATAGAAAAAAAACTATAGGTACAAAATTGATAACATATACCAAAAAGCGAAAATTAAAAATCTAGAGTAGAGTTTGGAATTTCAAAAATACAATGTTAAAGAAAAGAAGAAAAAAACAAAAACAAAAAACAAACAAACAAAAAGGTCAAAAAATTATAAAATATATATATATGAAGTTTGCTGAAGAAGAAAAAAATAGGGTCTTTTTTTTTTTTTTTTTTGAAAAGTAATAGGTTATAAAAGTGAAAATTAAAGGAACAATAGAGGACTTAAAATTTTTTTTTAATTAAAAAAAAAGAAAGAATGATCGTAAAAATAATAAAAATATATCTAGGACTTTCTTGGTTTTTTTGTGGGTGTTGTGGGTTCAGTTCATTTTTGGCTAGTTCCTTGGTCAGACTTATATTTCTCAAGATCTATAGGCCCCTTCCTATGTAGTCCGTAGTAACCACAGGGTTTTGATCTATTGCCTGTAGCTTCCAAGGCATTTCCCTCTGTTATATCTTCTTCTGTTTGCTAGTCTCTTCAGTATCTGGTTTCCGCCCTGACACAAAGAGCACGGTGGAGGACACTTTTTTTTTTTTTTTTTTTAGGCTTACTTGTTCAGTCGTGCTGTGGGGAGGGAGGGAGGGATGCTGCAAACAAATAACACTGGCGTGGGCTCGCAGTGCCTCAGCCACCCTGGGTCTGCCCCCGCTCACGGCGCGTGTAGCCTCCCTGTCCACACTGCTCGGACTCTAGGTTGTTCCGCCGGGAACAATCCGAGGCCGGCCCTGGGCTGCATGCACCTCCCAGGTCCAAGCTGCTCAGGTTCAGGCACTCGGGTAGTCCTCAGAGGCGCAGACTCAGTTGGGCCTGCGTTTTGTGCTCTTCCCAGGTCCGAGCAGCTCAGGTGATGAGGTGTTTGGCGAGCGCCAATGCTGCGACTTATCGCCTCCCCGCCACTCGGTTATCTGGGTGTAAAACTGGCGCACCTTCTCAGGCAGATGTTGACCGTCCAGACCCCCAAGAAGTTTTAGTTAGCAAAGAAGCCTGCTTACAGTTTTATAGATAATGTCTCTCTGGGGCTGCGATTGCCCCCTTCCGGCTCTGGCTGCCTGTCACCGGAGGGGGAAGGTCTGCAGCCGGCTATCTCTGTTTAGTCCTTTGTTCCATGCGCGGGCCTGGTGGTCTTAGGTTAGGGCTGGCTTTTCGCGTGGTAGATATCCCACAGTCTGGTTTGCTAGCCCAAATTATTTCGCTCAGATAGCGCTCAGGGTATTCAGGCCAGATTCTTACTCTCAGCGATGCAGCCCACACCGCGCCTCCCTGCCCAGCCCCCGCTTGCTAATGGCGGATGCAGGCATCTGCGCTGCTTCTCCACTGGGGGAGTTACCGTAGGGCTCGCAATCTGCGAGTTTTAATTGTTTATTTATTTTTTCTCCCTGTTATGTTGCCCTCTGTGCTTCCAAAGCTCGGCACAGATTCGGCAGTGAGAAGGTTTCCTGGTGTTTGGAAACTTCTCTCTTTTTAAGATTCCCTTCCCGGGACGGAACTCCGTCCCTCCCTCTTTTGTCTCTATTTTTTTGTCTTTAATATTTTTCCCTACCTCCTTTCGAAGAGTTGGGTTGCTTTTCTGGGTGTCTGATGTCCTCTGCCGGCATTCAGAAGTTGTTTTGTGGAATTTACTCGACGTTTAAATGCTCTTTTGATGAACTTGTGGGGGAGAAAGTGTTCTCCCCGTCCTACTCCTCCGCCATCTTGGCTCCTCCCAACATCACTAATTATTAGAGAAGTGCAAATCAAAACTACACTGAGGTATCGCATCACACTCTTCAGAATGGCCATCATCAAAAAATCTACAAAAAATAAATGCTGGAGAGGGTGTAGGGAAGAGATCTCTCACACTGTTGGTGGGAATGTAAACTGATACAGCCACTACTATAGAGAACAGTACGGTGGTTCCTTAAAAAACTAAAAATAGAACTATCACGTGTGTCTTAGTCACTCGGTCATGTCTAACTCTTTGAGACCCATGGACTACAGCCCAGCAGGCTCCTCTGTCCATAAGATTTCCCAGGCAATAATATCAGAGTGGGTTGCCACTGCCTCCTCCAGGGGATTTCCTGACCCAGGGATCCAACCCACATCTCCTGTGTCTCCTGCATTATTGGCAGATTATTTACCCACTGGACCATGATAGAAGCCCCTAGAACTTCTTTATGACCCAGCAATTCCACTATTTGGCATCAGATCAGATCAGATCAGTTGCTCAGTCGTGTCCAACTCTTTGCGACCTCATGAATCACAGGAAGCCAGGCCTCCCTGTCCATCACCAACTCCCGGAGTTCACTCAGACTCATGTCCATCGAGTCAGTGATGCCATCCAGCCATCTCATCCTCTGTCGTCCTCTTGCCCCCAATCCCTCCCAGCACCAGAGTCTTTTCCAATGAGTCAACTCTTCGCATGAGATGGCCAAAGTACTGGAGTTTCAGCTTTAGCATCATTCCCTCCAGAGAGATCCCAGGGCTGATCTCCTTCAGAATGGACTGGTTGGATCTCCTTGCCGTCCAAGGGACTCTCAAGGGTCTTCTCCAACACCACAGTTCAAAAGCATCAATTCTTCGGCGCTCAGCCTTCTTCACAGTCCAACTCTCACATCCATACATGACCACAGGAAAAACCATAGCATTTTTATAGCCTATTACAATTACTCTTCAAAAAAAATTTTTTTAAACAAATTCCATATATATTTTTTAATTTTTGTAATTATGTTTTGTATTTTCTATATTGTAGTTTTGAGAGTATAACCTTTATTCTAGGTTTTTAATCTTTGCTTTTGATATTTGCTATCAATTTTGTACCTCTAAGAATATAATCTTCAGTATCCATTTTCACTTAGGGATTTGATTACCAGTTTGATTGCTCTCTCTCCTTTTGACTCTGGTTTTCTCCTCCAGGTCACCTCTATCTCCTTCCTCCTTCTTCTCTTCTCTACATAACTCTGTGAATCTCTCTAGGTGTTCCAGGCTGTGGAAAGCACTTAGGGATTTGATTACTGGCTACACTGCTCTCTCCCCTTTTGACTCCTCCTTTTCTTCTCCTGATCACCCCAACTCCCTCTTCCTTCTTATCTTCTCTATATATCTCTGTGAATCTCTCTGGGTGTTCCTGGCTACGGAAAATTGTTTCACCAATAACATGGGGGTTTTATATTGGGTTTTATCTTCTATGCTGTCTTGAGAAGTCCTGAGGCATCTTGAGAATTGTTTCACCAATAACATGGGGGGTTTATCTTGGGTTTTATCTTCTATGCTGTCTTGAGAAGTCTTGAGGCTACTGTAAGAGAAGGACCTAAAGTCAGAGGCAGGAGGCTTAACTCCAAAACTTTAAAACATCAGAAAAGTCCTGACTCCAGGGAATATTAATAGACAAGAGCTCACCCAGAAGTCTCCACACCTACACTGCAACCAAGCTCCATGCAAGAGCCAACAAATTTCAGTGGAAGACACACCACACTAATTCTCCAGCAAAACAGGAACACAACCCTTAACATTAAAAGATGGGCTGATCAGAGTCATGCCAAAGCCACAGACACCCCAAAACTCACTGCTGGACACTTCACTGCACTCCAGAGAGAAGTGATCCAGCTCCACCCACCAGAACACAGACACAAACTCCCCCAAACAGAAAAGCTTGCAAGCCATTAGTCCAACCCCACCCACAGGGAGCAGACTCCACCAATTAAAAGGAACCACGAACTTCCAGCCTGCAGAAATGGCACCCCAAACACAGCAATATAAACAAAATGAAAGGGCAGAGAAATATTCAGCAGGTGAAGGAATGCGATAAAAACCCCAAAAAACAAACAAAAGAGGAGGAGATAGCCTACCTGAAAAATATTCAGAATAATGATAGTAAAAATGCCCCAAAATCTTTAACAATGGAGTTACAGATAAACAGACTAGAGACAAAGACTGAGAAGATGCAAGAAATGTTTAACAGGGACCTAGAAGAAATAACGAAGAATCAGTCAATAATGAATAATGAAATAACTGAGATCAAAAGCACTCTGGAGGTTACCAACAGTAGAATGACTGAGGCAGAAGAGAGGATAAGTGAGGTGGAAGATAAAATAGTGGAAATAAATGAAGCATAGAGGAAAAAAGAAAAAAAAATTCAAAGAAACGAGGACAACCTCAGAGACCTCTAAGACAATGTTAAGCACCTCAACATTCTAATCATAAGTGTCCCAGGAGAAGGAGACAAAAAGAAAGGGTATAAGAAAATATTTTAGGAGATAATAGTCAAAAACTTCCCTAATATGGGGAAGGAAATAGCTTCCCAAGTCCAGGAAACCCAGAGAGTCCCAAACAGGATAAACCCAAGGCAAAACACCCCAAGACACATATTAATCAAACTAACGAAGATCAAACACAAAGAACGAATATTAAAAGCCACAAGGGAAAAGCAACAAATAACAGACAAGGGTATCCCCATAAGGATAACAGCTGATCTTTGAACAGAAACTCTTCAGGCCAAAAGGGAATGGCTGGACATACTTAAAATGATGAAAGAGAAAAACCTACAACCATGATTACTCTATCCAGCACGGATTTCATTCAGATATGAAGGAGAAATCAAAAGCTTTACAAACAAGCAAAAGCTGAGAGAATTCAGCATCACCAAACCAGCTCTAGGTTTAGCAACCAGCTTTAACAACAAATGCTAAAGGATCTTCTCTAGATAGGAAACACAGTAAAGGTTTATAAAAATGAACCCAAAACAACAAAGTAAATGGTAAAGGAATCATACTTATCAATAATTACCTTAAATGTAAATGGGTTAAATGCTCCAACCAAAAGACAAAGACCAGCAGAATGGATATAAAATAAGACCCTTATATATGCTGTCTAAAAGAGACCCATCTCAAACCTAGGGACACATACAGACTGAAAGTGAAGGGCTGGAAAATGATATTTCATGCAAATGGGGACCAAAAGAAAACAGGAGTAGCAATACTCATATCAGTTAAAATAGACTTTGAAATAAAGACTGTGATAAGAGACAAAGAAAGACACTACATAATGATCAAAGGATCAATCCAAGAAGATTTAACAATTATAAATATATATGCATCCAACGTAGGAGCACCTCAATACATAAGACAAATGCTAACAGTATGAAAGGGGAAATTAACAGTAATAATAGTAGGGGACTTAAATATCCCACTCACACCTATGGATAGATCAACCAAACAGAAAATTAGCAAGGAAACACAAGCTCTAAATAATACAATGGACCAGTTAAACCTAATTAATATCTATAGGGCATTTCACCCCAAAACAATGGAATTCACCTTTTTCTCAAGTGCACATGAAACATCCTCCAGAATAGACCACATCCTGGGTCATAAATCTAGCCTGGGTAAATTTTTTAAAAGTTGAAATCACTTCAAGCATCTTTTTCAATCACAATGTAGTAAGATTAGATGTAAACTATAGTAAAAAATGAGAAGGTAATGGCACCCCACTCCAGTACTCTTGCCTGGAAAATCCCAGGGACGGAGGAGCCTGGTGGGCTGCAGTCCATGGGGTCGCTAAGAGTCGGACACGACTGAGTGACTTCACTTTCACTTTTCACTTTCATGCATTGGAGAAGGAAATGGCAACCCACTCCAGTTTTCTTGCCTGGAGAATCCCAGGGATGGGGGAGCCTGGTGGGCTGCCATCTATGGGGTCGCACAGAGTCGGACATGACTGAAGCGACTTAGCAGCAGCAGCATAGTAAAAAAAAAAAAAAAACTATTAAAAATACAAACATATAGAGGCTAAACAACACGCTTCTGAATAACGAACAGATTATGGAAGAAATAAAAAAACAAAATTAAAATATGCATAGAAACAAATGAAAATGAAAACACGACAACCCCAAACCTATGGGATTCAATAAAAGTGCTAAGAGGGAGGTTCATAGCAATACAAGCCTACTTCAACAAACAAGAGAAACATCACATAAAAACCTAACTTTACACCTAAAGCAAATAGAAAAAGAAGAAAAACAGAAACTCAAAGTTAGTAGAAGGAAGGAAATCATAAAAATCAGAGAAGAAATAAATGAAAAAGAAATGAAGGAGACTGGAGCAAAAATCAACAAAACTAAAAGCTGGTTCTTTGAGAAGATAAATAAAATAGACAAATCGTTAGCCAGACTCATCAAGAATAAAAGGGAGAACAATCAAATCAATAAAATTAGAAATGAAAATGGAGAAATCACAACAGACAACACAGAAATACAAAAGATCATAAGAGACTACTATGAGTAATTATATGCCAATAAAATGGACAACTTGAAGAAATGGACAAATTCTTACAAAAGTATAACCTTCCAAAACTGAACCAGGAATAAATAGAAAATCTTAACAGACACATCACAAGCAGAGAAATTGAAGCTATAATAAAAAATCTTCCAACAAACAAAAGCCAAGGATCCGATGACTTCACAGGTGAATTCAACCAAAAATTTAGATAACAACTAACACCTATCCTACTCAAACTCTTCCAGAAAACTGCAGAGGAAGGTAAACTCCCAAACTCATTCTATGAGGCCACCATCACCCAAATACCAAAACCAGACAAAGATGCCACAAAAAAAGAAAACTACAGAGCAATATCACCAATGAACACAGATGCAAAAATCCTAAACAAAATTCTATCAAACAGATTCCAACAACATATTAAAAGGTCATACATACTCATGACCAAGTGGGCTTTATTTCAGGGATGCAAGGACTTTTCAATATTCATAAATCAATCAACCAATGTGATACACCATATTAACACATTGAAAGATAAACACCATATGATTATCTCTATAGATGCAGAGAATGCTTTTGACAAAATTCAATACCCATTTATGATAAAAACTCTCCAGAAAGCAGGCACAGAAGGAAAATACCTCAACATAATAAAAGCCATATATGACAAACCCATGGCAAACATTATCCTCAATGGTGAAAAATTGAAAGAATTACCTCTAAAATCAGGAACAAGACAAGGGTGTCCACTCTCACCACTACTATTCAACATAGTTTTGGAAGTCATAGCCATAGCAATCAGAGGAGAAAGAGAAATAAAAGGAATCCAGATTGGAAAAGAAGAAGTAAAACTCTCATGTTTGCAGATGACATGATCCTCTACATAGAAAACCCTAAAGACACCACCAGAAAATTATGAGACCTAATCAATGAATATAGTAAAGTTTCAAGATAGAAAATTAATACACAGAAATCTCTTGCATTCCTATACACTAACAATGAGAAAACACAAAGAGAAATTAAGGAAACAAATCCCATTCACCATTGCAATGAAAATAAAATACTAAGGAATAAATTGACCTAAAGAAACAAAGACCTATATATAGAAAACTATAAAACACTGATGAAAGAAATCAAAGATGACACAAATAGATGAAGAAATACACCATGTTCATAGATTGGAAGAATCAATATAGTGAAAATGAACATACTACCCAAAGCAATCTATAGATTCAATGCAATCCCTATCAAGCAACCAATGTTATTTTTCACAGAACTAGAACAAATAATTTCACAATTTGTATGGAAATACAAAAACCTGAATAGCCAAAGCAGTCTTGAGAAAGAAGAATGGAACTGGAGGAATCAACTTGCCTGACTTCAGTCTATACTACAAAGCTATAGTCATCAAGATGGTATGGTATTGGCACAAAGAAAGATATATAAATCAATATAACAAAATAGAAAGCCCAGAGATAAACCCATGCACCTATGGACACCTTATCTTTGACAAAGAAGGCAAAAATATACAATGGAAAAAAAGGCAATCTTTTTAACTAGTGGTGCTGGGAAAACTGGTCAACCTCCTGTAAAAGAATGAAACTAGAACACTTTCTAACACCACACAAAAATAAACTCAAAATGGATTAAATATCTAAAAGTAAGACAGAAAGTATAGAACTCTTAGAGAAAAACATAGGCAGAACACTCTCTGACATAAATCACAGCAAGATCCTCTATGACCCACCTCCCAGAGTAATGGAAATATAAACAAAACAAACAAATGGGACCCAATTAAACTTAAAAGGTTTTGCACAATGAAGGAAACTATAAGCAAAATGAAAAGGCAGCCTTCAGAATGGGAGAAAATAATAGCAAATGAAACAACTGACAAAGAATCAATCTCCAAAATATATAAGCAGCTCATGCAGCTCAATACTGGAAAAATAAACTCAATCAAGAAGTGGGCCAAAGAACTAAACAGCCACTTCTGCAAAGAAGACATATAGATAGCTAACTAGCACATGAAAAGATTATCAGCATCACTCATTATCAGAGAAATGCAAATCAAAACCACAATGAGGTACCATCTCATGCGGGTAGAATGGCTGCCATCAAAAAGTCTACAAACAACAAATGCTGGACAGAGTGTGGAGAAAAGGGAACCCTCCTACACAGTTGGTAGAAATGCAAACTAGTACAGCCAATATGGAGAACAGTGTGGAGATTCCTTAAAAACCTGGAAACAGAACTGCCATATGACCCAGCAACCCCACTGCTGGGCATACACACCAAGGAAACCAGAACTGAAAGAGACACAAGTACCGCAGTGTTCATTGTAGCACTGTTTACAATAGCTTGGACATGGAAGCAACCTAGATGTCCATCGGCAGATGAATGGGTAAGGAAGTTGTGGTACATATACACAATGGAATATTATTCAGCTATAAAAAAGAACTGATTTGAGTCAGTTCTAATGAGGTGGATGAAACTGGAGCCTATTATACAGAGTGAAGTTAAGTCAAAAAGTAAAACACCAATATAGTATATGAATCCATATATGTGGAATTTAGAAAGACAGTAACGATGACCCTGCATGCAAGACAGCAAAAGAGACATAGATGTAAAGAACAGACTTTTGGACAATGTGGGAGAAAGCCAGTGTGGGACAATTTGAGAGAATAGCACTGAAACATGTATATTACAATATGTAAAACAGATGACCAGTGCAAGTCTGATGCATGAAGCAGGCACTCAAAGCTGGTGCTCTGGGACAACCCACATGGATGGGGTGAGACGGGAGGTGGCAGTGGGATTCAGGATGTGGGGACATCCTGAACTGTGGCTGATTCATGTCAACGTATGGCAAAATACAAAATATTGTGAAGTAACTAGCCTCCAATTAAAATAAATTAATTAAGTTTTTTAAAAAGCACATGTTAGCCAGGTACACTGGCATCTCAGATAAACAACAAATATGTTTTTAGTATAAGTTCTAAAAATGCATGGGGCACATTTATCCTGTAAAAAATGATTGATTGGGAATTTCCTGGCAGTCCAGCAGTTAGGACTTTGTGCTTGCACTGCCGGGGTCTAGGTTTAATCCCTGGTCAGAAAACTAAGATCCTGCAAGCTATGAGGGGTGGCCAAAAGTAATAAAATAAAAATGGTCGCTTGTCTGAGAGTACAAAAATTAAAAAAAAAAAAAAAAAGAGTCAAACACGACTGAGAGACTGAACAATAACAATTCCAGAAAGTAGGAATAGAAGGAACTTACCACACATAATAAAATCCATATATGACAAACCCACAGCTAACATCATGCTGAATGGTGAAAAGATGAAATCGTTTCCTCTAAGATTAGGAAGAGGTCAAGAATGTCCACTGTCACCACTTTTATTCAACAGAATTTTGGAAGTCATAGCCACAACAATCAGAGGAGAAAGAGAAACAAAAGGAATCCAAATTGGAAATGAAGAAGTAAAACTGTTACTATTTACAGATGATATAGTACTATACATAGAAAATACTAAAGGCTACCAGAAAACTTCTAGAGCTCATAAGTGAACTTGCTTAAGTAGCAGGATACAAAATTAATACATGGAAATTGGCAGCATAGTTCTTTACACTAACAACAAAAGATCTGAAAGAGAAATCAAGAAAATAATTCCATTTACCATTGCATCAGAAAGACTTAAAGATCTAGGAAGAAACCTACCTAAGGAGGCAAAATACATCTACTTTGAAAATTTTAAGACACCAATAAAAGAAATTGCTGATGGAAGTGTCACAAGCAGATAGAAAGATATAGCATGCTCTTGGATTGCAAGAATCAATACTGTCAAAATGACTATAGTACCCAAAGTAATTACAAATTCAATGTAATTCCTTTCATATTAAGGTCATTTTTGCAAATGTAGAACAAAAATCTCAAAATTTGTATGGAAACGCAAAAAACTTTGAATAGCCAAAGCAATCCTGAGAAAGAAAAATGTAGCTAAAACAATCAAACTCTCTAACTTTAGATTATACTATCAGGCTGCTGCTGCTACTGCTGCCAAGTCACTTCAGTCGTGTCTGACTCTGTGTGATCCCACAGACGGCAGCCACCAGGCTCCCGCGTCCCTGGGATTCTCCAGGCAAGAACACTGGAGTGGGTTGCCATTTCCTTCTCCAATGCGTGAAAATGAAAAGTGAAAGGGAAGTCACTCAGTCGTGTCCCACTCTTAGCGACCCCATGGACTGCAGCCTACCAGGCTCCTCCATCCATAGGATTTTCCAGGCAAAGTACTAGCGTGGGGTGCCACTATCAGGCTACAGTCATCAAAACAGTATGGCACTAGCACAAAAACTGACTTATAGATCAATGGAACAGAAAGGAAAACCCAGAAGTAAATTCATGCACTGATGATCAGGTAATCTACTACAAAGCAGACAAGTATACACAATGAGAAAAAGACAGTCCTTTTACCAAGTGTTAAGAAGTTGGACAGTTCAGTTCAGTTCAGTCGCTCAGCCGTGTCCAACTTTTGCGACCCCATGTATCGCAGCACGCCAGGCTTCCCTGTCCATCACCAACTCCCAGAGTTTACTCAAACTCATGTCCATAGAGTCAGTGATGCCATCCAGCCATCTCATCCTCTGTTGTCCCCTTATCCTCCTGCCCCCACCATCAGGGACTTTTCCAATGAGTCAACTCTTTGCATGAGGTGGCCAAAGTATTGGAGTCTCAGCTTTAGCATCAGTCCTTCCAGTGAACACCCAGGACTGATCTCCTTTAGAATGGACTGGTTGGATCTCCTTGCAGTCCAAGGGACTCTCAAGAGTCTTCTCCAACATCACAGTTCAAAAGCATCAATTCTTCGGCGCTCAGCCTTCTTCACAGTCCAACTCTCACATCCATACATGCATGACCACTGGAAAAACCATAGCCTTGACTAGACAGACCTTTGTTGGCAAGGTAATGTCTCTACTTTTGAATATGCTATCTAGGCTGGTCATAACTTTTCTTCCAAGGAGTAAGTGTCTTTTAATTTCATGGCTGTAATCACCATCTGCAGTGATTTTGGAGCCCAAAAAACTAAAGTCAGCCACTGTTTCCCCATCTATTTCCCATGAAGTGATGGGACCAGATGCCATGATCTTCGTTTTCTGAATGTTGAGATTTAAGCCAACTTTTTTCACTCTCCTCTTTCACTTTGAACAAATTGTGCACACACATACACACACACACAGAAGTCGCTCAGTCGTGTCCGACTCTGCAACCCCATGGACATCTGCATGTAAATCGAAGTTAGAACACACCCTCTCACCATACATAAAAATAAACTTAAAATGGGTTAGACCTAAATGTAAGACCAGATACTATAAAACTCAGAGGAAAACACAGGCAGAACACTGATATAAATCGCAGCAATATTTTTTTGGATCCACCTTCTAGAGAGATGAAAATAAAAATAAACAAATGGGATCTAATTAAACTTAAAAGCTTCTGCACAGCAAAGGAAACCATAAACAAAATGAAAAGAAAACCCACAGAACGGAAGAAAATATTTGCAAATTGTGAGACTGGCAACAGATTAATCTGGAGTACATTAGGGAGGTTCCTTAAAAATCTAAAAATAGAATTACCCTATGATACAGCAACTTCACTCTTGGGCATATATCCACAGAAAACTATACTTCAAAAAACACATGCACCCCAATGTTCATTGAAGCACTAACTACAATAGTGAAGACACAGAAGCAGTCTAAATGTCCATTAACAGGTGAATGGATAAAGAAGTTGTGCTACATATATACAATGGAATATTCAGTTCAGTTCAGTTCAGTCACTCAGTCATGTGCAACTGTTTGCTACCCCACAGACTGCAGCACTCCAGGCTTCCCTCTCCATCACCAACTCCCAGAGCTTGCTCAAACTCATGTCCATCGAGTCAGTGATGCCATCCGACCATCTCATCCTCTGTCATACCCTTCTTCTCCTGCCTTCAATCTTTCCCAGAATCAGGGTCTTTTCCAATGAGTCAGTTCTTCCCATCAGGTGGCCAAAATATTGGAGTTTCACCTTCAGTATTAGTCCTTCCAATGAATATTCAGGACAGATTTCCTTTAAGATGGACTGGTTTGATTTCCTTGCAGTCCAAGGGTCTCTCAAGAGTCTTCTCCAACACAACCATTTAAAAGCATCAATTCTTTGGTGCTCAACTCTCTTTAGAATACAACTCTCACGTCCATACAAGATTACTGGAAAAAACATAGCTTTGACTAGACAGACCTTTGTTGGCAAAGTAACGCCTCTGCTTTTTAATATGCTAAGTTTGTCATAACTTTTCTTCCAAGGAGTAAGTGTCTTTTAATTTCATGGCTACAGTCACCATCTGCAGTGATTTTGGAGCCACTAAAAATAAAATCTGTCACTGTTTCCACTGTTTCTCCATCTAGTTGCCATTGTGATGGGACCAGATGCCATGATCTTAGTTTCCTGAATGTTGAGTTTTAAGCCAACTTTTTCACTCTCCTCTTTCACTTTCATCAAGAGGCCTTTTAGTTCCTCTTCACTTTCTGCCATAAGGGTGGTATCATCTGCATATCTGAGGTTATTTATATTTCTCCTGGCAATCTTGATCCCAGCTTATGTTTCATCTGGCCTGGCATTTTGTGTGATGTACTCTGCATATAAGTTAAATAAGCAGGGTGACAATATACAGCCTTGAAGTACTCCTTTCCTGATTTGGAACCAGTTTGTTGTTCCATGTCCAGTTTTAACTGTTGCATCTTGACCTGCCTACAGATATCTAAGGAGGCAGGTAAGGTGGTTTGGTATTCCCATCTCTTGAAGAATTCTCCACAGTTTGTTGTGATTTACACAGTCAAAGGCTTTGGCATAATCAATAAAGCAGAAGTAGTTGTTTTTCTGCAATTCTCTTGCTTTTTCTATGATCCAATACACGTTGGCTGTTTGATTTCTGGTTCCTTGCCTTTTCTAAATCCAGCTTGAACATGTGGAAGTTCTTAGTTCACGTACTGTTGAGCCTGTCTTAGAGAATTTTCAGCATTACTTTGCTAGTGTGTGAGATGAGTGCAATTGTGTGGTGGTTTGAACAATGGAATATTACTCTGCTACAAAAAAGAAGGAAATAATGCCATCTACAGCAACATGGATGAACCTAGAAATTATCATATTAGGTGAAGTAAGTTACAGAAACATAAATATATATCACTCTCATGTAGAATCTGATTTTGAAAAAGAAAAGGAACAAATGAACTAATGTACAAAACAGAAACAGACTTACCGAAAACAAAAGCATGGTTACCAAAGGGGAAACATAGTTGGGAGGGATAAATCAGAAGCCTGGGGTGAACACACGCACTACTATATATAAGATATAAAATAACTGAGGACATACTATATAGCACTGGAAACTCTACTCAATATTCTGTGATAACCTACATGTAAAAAGATTCTTAAAAAAGAATATATGTATATGCATAACTAAATCACTTAGCTGTATAATTCAAACTAACAGAACATTGCGAATGAAATATACACCAATGATGAATGAATAAAATCTAAGGATATAAAAAAAAATTACACAAATACTATTTAAGGGTGTATATATCTATTTATAAGTCGATTTTTTTACTGAGCATTATACTTTTCTATCCCAGATTAATAAATATTATGCAATGTTTACATCACTTAGGCAATCATCTAATATTTCATTATATTGATATATTCAGTATCTGGGGTGACTACACAGTTTATTATCGAATGCAGGCCTCTTTTGCAAAATTAAAATAGGGTCAATTAATTACACCACAGATTGGGACAAGATGGCAGAATAAAGGACATGCACTCATCTCGTCTTGTGAGAGCACTGAAATTACAACTAGCTGTTGAAGAACCATCAACCAGAGGATGCTGGAACCCACCAAAAAAATGAACCCCATGTGCAAAGACAAAGTAGAAGCCACAATGAAACAGCAGGAGGGGCACAATCATGATAAAAATCTAATCCCATACCCACCAGATGGGCAACCCACAAACTTGAGAACAATGATACCAAAGAAGTTTTCCCACTGCTGCAAAGGTTCAGGTTTCCTGGCCTTGGGATCCAGCAAAGTGACTAAGAATCCCCAGGGAATGTGACTTTGAAGGTCAGTGGGATTTGGCTGCAGGACTTACATCAGACTAGAGGATACAGAGACTCCACTCTTGGATGGCATACACAAAATCTTGTGTGCACTAGAAGACAGGGGAAAGAAGCAGTGATCCCACAGGAGACTGAACCAGACCTACCTGCTAGTGCTGGAGAATCTCCTGTAGAGGCATGGGGTGGCAGTGGCTCATTATGGGGACAAGGAAACTGGCAGCAGCATCAGTTCTAAGAAGCTCATTGGCATGAACCCCCTGGAGGACACTATTATCCCTACCATAGAGCCTAAGGGCTCCAAGGCTAGCTCTTCTCAGGCAAAACAACTAATAAGGAGGGAGGGCAGCCCCACCCTTCAGCAGACAATTGGATTAAAAGTTTACTGAGCATGACCCTGCCCACCAGACAAAGATCCAGTTTTCCCCACCACCAGTCCCTCCCATCAGACAGCCTGCACAAGTCTCTTTTTATAGCATCATCTACCATAAGGCAGACAGAAGAAGCAAGAAGAACTACAATTCTGCAGCCTGCAGAATGAAAACGACAATCACAGAAAGTTAAACAAAAGGTAGAGGATTAAGTCCCAGATGAAGGAACAAGATAAAACCCCAGAAAAACAAGTAAATGAAGTGGAGATAGGCAACCTTCCAGAAAAAGAATTCAAAATAATGATGGTGAAGATGATCCAGGATCTCAGAAAAAGAATGGAGAAGATGCTAGAAATGTTTACCAAAGACCTGGAAGAACTAAAGAACAAACAGAGATGAATGATAAAATAACTAAAATGAACAATACACTAGAAAGAATCAATAACAACTGAGGGAGAAGAATGGATGAGTGACCTGGAAAAGAAATGAATACAGTCTAAGAGACCTCTGGTACAACAGAACACACACCAACATTTGCATTACAGGGGTCCCAAAAGGACAAGAGAGAGACAAAGGACTCAAGAAAATATTTGAAGAGAGAATGGCTCAAAACTTCCCTAACATGGGAAAAGAAATAGTCAGCCAAGTCCAGGGAAGACAAACAGTCCCAGGTAGGGTAAACCCAAGGGGGAACACACCGAGAAAGAGTAATCAAACTGACAAAAATTAAAGACAAAATATTAAAAGTAACAAGGAAAAACTGAAAAATAACATACAAGGGAACTCTCATAAAGGTATCAGCTGATTTCTCAAGAGAAATTCTCTAAGTCAGAAGGGAGTTGCATGATATATTTAAAGTGATGATAGGGAAGAATCTGCAACCAAGAATACTCTGCTTACTGAGACTCTCATTCAGATTTAATGGAGAAATCAAAAGCTTCACAGACAATTTGAAGAGAATTCAGCACCATCAAACCACCTTTACAACAAATGCTAAAGGAACTTCTCTAGGCAGGAAAAACAAGAGAGGGAAAAGACCTATAAAAATAAATCCCAAACTATTAAGAAAATGGAAGTAAGAACATACACATCCATAATTACCTTAAATGTACATGGATTAAATGCATCAACCAAAAGACAGATTGGCTGGATGGATAATAAGACAAAACCCATATGTAGGCTGTCTACAAGAGACTCACCTCAAATCTAGGGACACTTACACACTGAAAGTAAGGGGAGCAGAAGGTATTCCACTAAAATGGAAGTCAAAAACAAGCTGGAGTTGCAATACTGTTATCAGACAAAATAAGACTATAAAAGATGGTTATAAGAGACAAAGAAGGACACTACATTAATGAAAGGATCTAAACCAAGAAGAAGATATATATATATGCACTCAACATGGGACCATGCCCAATAGAAGGCCAGTACCAACAATCATAAAGGGAGAAATTGACAGCAACACAATTATCATGAGGAACTTTAACACCCCACTTTCATCAATGGACAGATCATCCAGACAGAAAGTTAATGAGGAAACACAGATCTTAAATAACACATTAGACCAGATGGACCCAACTGACATTTACAGAGCATAATATCTAAAAGCAGCAGACTACACACTATTTTCAAGTGCACAGGGAACATTCTCCAGGATTGACCACATGCTGGACCACAAGGTGAGCCTCAGTAATTTAAGAAAATTGAAGTCACATCATACATCTTTCCTGATCACAATGCTATGAGATTATAAATAAACTACAAGAGAAAAAAATTATAAAAAATACAAACATATGCTAAGTACTGAATAGATTACTGACGAAATCAAAATGGAAATAAATAAAATACCTAGAGACAAATGAAAATGAAAGTACAGTAGTCCAAAACCTGTGGGATGAAGCAAAAGCAGTTTTAAGAGGGAAGTTTACAGCAATACAACCTTATCTCAAGAAATAAGAAAAACCTCAAATAAACAACCTACCCATAAACCTAACACAACTAGAGAAAGAAGAAAAAACAAAACCTCAAGTTAGTAGAAGGAAAGAAATAAAAAAGATCAGAGTAGAAATAAATGAAATTGAGACAAAGGAAACAACTGCAAAGATCTATGAAATGAAAAACAGGTTCTTTGAAAAGATAAACAAAATTGATAAACCTTAAGCCAGATTCATCAAGAAAAAAGGTATATGACTCAAATCAATAAAATTAACAATGAAAAAAAAAGAAGTTACAACTGAATCCACAGAAATAGAAATCCGTAAGAGACTACTACATGTAACTGGATGCCAATAAAATGGTCAACCTAGAAGAAATGGACAAGTTCTTAAAAAGGTTTAGTCTCCCAAGATTGAACCAAGAAGAAACAGAAAATATTAACAGACCAATCATAAGCACTGAAATTGAAACTTTGATTTAAAAACTCTCAACAAACAAAAGTCGAGGAGTTGATGTCTTCATAGGCAAATTCTATCAAACATTTAGAAAACAGTTAACACCTATCTTTCTGAAACTGTTTCAGAATATTGCAGAGGAAGGTAAACCAAAACTCATTCTATGAGTCCACCATCATTCTGATACCAAAACCAAAGATACCATAAAAATACCACAAAAATATTACAGGCCAATATCACTGATGAATAGAGATGTAAGAATCTTCAACAAAATACTAGCAATCTGAATCTAATAAACACATTAAAAAGATCATACACAATGATCACATGGAATTCACCCCACTGATGCAAGGACTTTTTAATATCTGTAAATCAATCAATGTGGTATACCACCATGAAGAAATTGAAGAATAAAGATCATATGATCATCTCAATAGATGCAGAAAAAGCTTTGGACAAAATTCAGTACCCATTAATGATAAAAATTCTCCAGAAAGTTGGCATAGAAGGAACATGCCTCAACATAATAAAGGCTATATACAACACACCTACAGCAAACTTCATAATGGGGAAAAGCTGAAAGCATTTCCTCTAAGATCATGGACAAGATAAGGATCTCCACTCTCACCACTTTTATCCAACATAGTTTCAGTAGTCATAGCAATGGCAATAAGAGAAGAAAAAGAAATAAATGTAATCCCAATTGGAAAAGAATTTAGAATGTCACTGTTTGCAGATGACATGATACTATTTACAGAAGATGCTAAAGATGCTACTGGAAAACTACTAAAGCTAATCAGTTTGGTAAAGTTGCAAAATTAACACACAGAAAACTTGCATTTCTATACATTAACAACAGAAAATCAGAAAGAGAAATTCAAGAAACAATTTCATTTACCATCACATGAAAAAAATTAAAATACTCAGGAATGAGTCTACCTAAGGAGACAAAAACCTGTACTCTGAAAACTATAAGACACTGATGAAAGAAATCTAAGAAGACACAAACAGATGGAAAGATATACCAAGTCTGTGGGTTGGAAGAGTCAGTATTGTCAAAATGACAACACTATCCAAGGCAATCTACAGATTCAATACAATCCCTATCAAGTTACCAATGGAATTTTTCACAGAACTAGAACAAAAAAAATCTTAAAATTTGTATGGAGACACAAAAAACCCTGAATAGGGAAAGCAATGTTGAGAAACAAAAATAGAGCTGGAGGAATCTGGCGCCTTGTCTCCAAACTATACTACAAAGCTAAATTAATCAAAACAGTATGGTACTGGCACAAAAACAGAAATATAGATAAATGGATCAGAAAAGAAAACCCAGAAATAAACCCATACACCTGTGGTCAATTAATCTATGACAAAGAAGGCAAGACTACATGATGTTGGAAAGAGAATCTCTTTAATAAGTGGTGTTGGGAAAACTGGACAGCTACATGTAAGAAAATGAAATTAGATCATCCTTTAACACCATGGACAAAAGTAAACTCAAAATGGATTAAAGACCTAAATGTGTGACCAACTCTACAAAATTCCTAGAGGAAAACATAGGCAGAACACTCTCTGACATAAATTGCAGCAGTATCATTTTTGATCCACTCCCCAGAACAATGGAAATAAAAACAAAAATAAACAAATAGAAGCTACTTAAACTCAAAAGCTTTTGCACACCAAAGGAAACAATAAACAAAACAAAAAAGACAGTCCACAGATTTGGCAAAGATATTTGCAAATAATGTGACCAACAAAGGGTTAATCTCCAGAATTTACAAACAGTTCCAGATGCTTAACAGCATTATACAAACATCCCAATCGACAAATTGACAGAAGACCTAAACAGACATTTCTCCAAAGATATAGTGATGGACAAGAGGCACATGAAAAGATATTAAACATCACTTATTATTCAGTTCAGTTCAGTTCAGTCACTCAGTCGTGTCCGACTTTTTGCGACCCCATGAATCACAGCACGCCAGGCCTCCCTATCCATCACCAACTCCTGGAGTTCACTCAAACTCATGTCTATCAAGTCGGTGATGCCATCCAGCCATCTTATCCTCTGCAAATCAAAACTACGAGATATCACCTCACATTAGTCAAATGGCTATCAGCAAAAAACAGACAAACAATAAATGCTGGAGATAGTGTGGAGAGAAGGGAACCCTCCTACACTGTTGGTGGGAATGTAAATGGCTACAGAAACTATGGAGAACAGTATGGATATTCTTTTAAAAATTAAAAGTAGAGCTAACCATATGACCCTGTAATCCCACTCCTGGGGCATGTATTAAGTCCAGAGAAACACATGGTTTAAAAGGATACATGCACCCCAATGTTCACTGCAGCCCTGTTTACAACAGCCAGGACAAGGAAGCACCCTAAATGTCCATCTTCAGGGAAATGGATAAAGAAGATGTGGTACATATATACAAGGGAGTGTTACTCAGTCATTAAGAAGAATGAAATAATGCCATCTGTTGTAACATGGATGGACCTAGAGATTGTCATCCTGAGAAAGCAAGTCAGACAGAGAAGGAGAAATATCCTATGACATCCCTTATAGGTGGAACCTAAAAAGAAATGATAGAAATAAACTTACTTACAAAAGAGAAACAGTCTCATAGACTTAGAAAACAAACTTATTGTTGCCAGTGGGAAGGATGGAGGGAAGAGATAACTGTTAGTGAGTTTAGGACAGACATATACACACTGGTATATTTAAAATGGATAAGCAAAAAGTACCTATTGTACTGCACATGGAACCCTGCTTAATGTTATATGGCAGCCTGAATGGGAACGGAGATTGGGAGAGAATGGATACATGTATATGTATGGCTGGATCCCTTTGCTGTTCACCTGAAACTATCACATTGCTTGTTTGTACAACACTGTTGGTTAATTGCTATGTTCCAATATAAACTAAAAAGTTAAAAATAATCACATTAATATAATAGGCATATCCTAGGACTGCTCAAGGCAAATCAGGAGGTAGGGTCATCCTGAGTATACTAACATTTTAACTATGTGTTCTGGTACACAAGTGCAATAGTTTTCTTTAACATTATAGTATAAATTTTGAGCCTTACATGCTTATGTTCACTCTACTACATACTGACATATTTATTTGAAGTACTAGTTATCCTTAGTACTTAAATATTTCCCCTCATATCTTTACAGAAGCACTTGAGGTGGCATTTCATTATTGTCTTAGTTTGCATTTCCCTGATTAACAGTGAGATTGTACAACCTTCCAAATGTCCAACGGCCATCTGGATTTCCTCTTTTGGTAAGTATCTGTCATTTTTGTATCATTATATTTGGATTAATCTCAAGTAAACAAAATATGACTGTTAATTTTTAATCTTATTTAACAATCTCTTTTAGGTAAGTGTAGGCAACTTATATGTTCTGTGATTATAAATGTATCCCAGTATTTTCTTTCTTGATTAAACACTGCAAGGAGTTATCAATGTTATTAATATTTTAAAATAAATATGTTATTGTTCTTGTTCATTTGCCCAGTGATGTACAACTCTTTGCATCCTCATGGACTGCAGCATGCCAGGCCTCCTTGTCCCGCACCATCTCCAAAGGTTTGCCCAAGTTCATGTCCATTGCATTGGTGATACAACCCAGCCATCTCATCAACAATTATATGTTGGTTATAGACAAATTTGGTGAAAGTTGGTAACTTAAAAACATCAGTCTTTCAATTCATGAATATAGGATATCTTCCCATTTATTTTGACCTCAGTAATGTTTTGTTGATGAGGATGTCCTGAGAAATCTGTATGCAGGTCAAGAAGCAACAGTTAGAACCAGACATGGAACAATAGGCTGGTTCCAAATTGGGAAAGGAGTACATCAAGGCTGTATATTGTTGCCCTGTTTATTTAACTTATCTGCAGAGTACATAAAATGCCGAGCTAGATAAAGCATAATCCAGAATCAAGATTGCCAGGAGAAATATCAATAACCTCAGATATGCAGATGACACCACACTTATGACACAAAGCAAAAAAGAACTTAAGAGCCTCTTGATGAAAGTGAAAGAGGAGAGTGAAAACCTGGCTTCAAACTCAACATTTCAAAAACTAAGACCATGGCATTTGATACCATCACTTCATGGCAAATAGATGGAAAAACAATGGAAACAGTGACACACTTTATTTTCTTGGGCTCCAAAATCACTGCAGATGATGACTGTAGCCATAGAATTAAAAGATGCTTGGAAGAAAGCTGTAACAAAGACACATTACTTTGCCAACAAAGGTCCATCTAGTCAAAGCTATCATTTTTCCATTAGTCATGTATGAATGTGAGAGTTGGACTATAAAGAAAGCTGAGCACCGAAGAATTGATGCTTTTGAACTGTGGTGTTGGAGAAAACTCCTGAGAGTCCCTTGGACTGCAAGGAGATCAAACCATTCATTCATAAAGGAAATCCATCCTGAATTCTCATTGGAAGGACTGATGCTAAAGCTGAAACTCCAATATTTTGACCACCTGATGCGAAGAACTAACTTATTGGAAAAGACCCTGATGCTGGAGAAGATTGAAGATGGGAGGAGAAGGTGACAACAGAGGATGAGATGGTTGGATGGCATCACCAACTTGATGGACATGAGTTTGAACATGCTCTGGGAGATGGTGAAGGACAGGGAAGCCTGGCGTGATGCAGTCCATGGGGTTGCAAAGAATCAGACATGACTGAGCGACTGAACTGAATGTTTTGTTAGCTTTGTGCCCAGTATTTATTTATTTTTTATTTATTTGGCTGTGCCGGGTCTTCATTTCAGCACATGGGATGTTCATTGCAGCACGCAGGATCTAGTTCTTCAACCAGAAACCAAGCGAGGGCCCCTTGCATTTGGAGCACAGAGTTTTAACCACTGGAACACCAAGGAAGTTACCAACCCAGTGCTTATTTCTGATGCTATTGTAGATGATATTTTACAGTTTTTACCCAAATAATCACAATGGTATAATCACTCACCTAGAGCCAAACATCCTAGAATGTGAAGTCAAGTAGGCCTTAGGAAGCATCTCTACGAACAAAGCTAGTGGAGGTGATGGAATTCCAGTTGAACTATTTCAAATCCTAAAAGATGATGCTGTGAAAGTGCTGCACTCAATATGACAGCAAATTTGGAAAACTCAGCAGTGGCCACAGGACTGGAAAAGGTCAGTTTTCATTCCAATCCCAAAGAAAGGCAATACCAAAGAATGCTCAAACTACTGCACAATTGCACTCATCTCACATGCTAGTAAAGTAATGCTCAAAATTCTCCAAGCCATGCTTCAACAATAAGTGAACCATGAACTTCCAGATGTTCAAGCTGGTTTTAGAAAAGGCAGAGGAACCAGAGATCAAATTGCCAACATCCTCTGGATCATGGAAAAAGCAAGAGAGTTCCAGAAAAACATCTATTTCTGCTTTATTGACTATGCCAAAGCCTTTGACTGTGTGGATCACAATAAACTGTGGAAAATTCTTCAAGAGATGGGAATACCAGACCACCTGACCTGCCTCTTGAGAAATCTGTATGCAGGTCAGGAAGCAACAGTTAGAACTGGACATGGAACAACAGACTGGTTCCAAATAGGAAAAGGAGTACGTCAAGGCTGTACATTGTCACCGTGCTTATTTAACTTCTATGCAGAGTACATCATGAGAAACGCTGGGCTGGATGAAGCACAAACTGGAATCAGGATTTCTGGGAGAAATATCAACAACCTCAGATATGCAGATGACACCACCCTTTTGGCAGAAAGTGAAGAGGAACTAAAGAGCCTCGTGATGAAGTTGAAAGAAGAGAGTGAAAAAGTTGGCTTAAAGCTCAACATTCAGAAAACTAAGATCATGGCATCTAGTCCCATCAATTCATGGCAAATACATCGAGAAACAGTGGAAACAGTAGCAGACTTAATTTTGGGGGGCTCCAAAATCACTGCAGATGGTGATTGCAGGCATGAAATTAAAAGATGCTTGCTCCTTTGAAGAAAAGTTATGACCAACCTAGACAGCATATTAAAAAGCAGAGAAATTATTTTGCCAACAAAGGTCCCTCTAGTCAAGGCTATGGTTTTTCCAGTAGTCATGTCTGGATGTGAGAGTTGGACTATAAAGAAAGCTGAGTGCCAAAGAATTGATGCTTTTGAACTGTTATGTTGGAGAAGACTCTTGAGAGTCACTTGGACTGCAAGGAGATCCAACCAGTCCATCCTAAAGTAAATCAGTCCTGAATATTCATTGGAAGGACTGATGCTGAAGATGAAACTCCAATACTTTGGCCACTTGATGTGAAGAGCTGACTCATTTGAACAGACCCTGATGCTGGAAAGATTGAAGGTGGGAGGAGAAGGGGAAGACATAAGATAAGATGGTTGGATGGCATCACTGACTCAATGGGCATGAGTTTGAGTAAATTCCGGGAGTTGGTGATGGACAGGGAGGCCTGGTGTGATGCAGTCCATGGGGTAGCAAAAAGTTGGACATAACTGAGCGACTGAACTGAACTGAACTGAATTGCTCTTAGGAGCTAGAAGTAAGTGCAGTTGACATCTACATAGTCATCTTACAGGAATTCCTTTACTAGTAATGGCTTTCCTTAAATTAACTCATTGATTCAAACTATAGGTTTGCTAAAAATATAAAACAGCATCACTTATGAATAAAAGCAGTTTTGATTCTTTCTTTCCACCTTCATCCCTTTACTTCTTTTTCTTATTACACTGGAGTACAATGGTGAATGGTAGTAGTGAGAGATATTGTTGCTTTGTTTTTGACTTCAGGGTGAAATTCTCAAAGTCAGAACATTAAGAATACTAATTTAACATAAACATAAGTTGAGTTTTATGAAATGCTTGCATCTATTGAGATAAATAAGTCCTTACCCTTGCTTTCTTCTGTTATTAGTTGATTTTTCTGAGTATTAAGACAAGCTTGGATTAAACAAATCCCACTTGGTTATAATGTATTATGCTTCTTGTATATTGCTTTTTTACTGACTGCCTGATGAGTTTGGGCCCTAAAATACTATGTGAGATTCAGTTTTACCCTGAAGAGATTTCAAAGCTATCTTTTGAGACAGTTACCCCATGCAGTTTCAAAAGATGGCAATAATTTTGAGTCTTCCACTCTGATAGAACTTAATGTCCTAAGTCCTTAAAGACAACAGAGATTTCATTATGAAAGTTTGTAGCCCACATCCCTAGCTTCCTCTGCTGTTTCAGAACTCAAGTATCTTGCTGGAAAAACTGGTCATGTGTTTCAATCCTTTTGAAATTGTAGAGTTTAAATTTATAATTCAGGTAGGCGATTTGCAACTGAGGAGAATACATAAATTATGTGGAAAGGAATCATTCTATCAGACAGTGCAGAGATATTCCTGACCAATGTATAGCTTGTAAACTCTGTCTTTAAGCCAGAGAAATAAAAGGAGGGGCTGAAGGATGCCAATCCAGGTACTAGATTAATTTAAATGCTATTGTATCTCCAGCACTTGTTCTAACAGTCTCCTCCTAAACACTCAATACCTGCATTCATAATGGCTGGCCCTAGGGACTCAAAACAGCTCACTGTCCCCACTGAAAGGAAATGAAAAATCGACTGATGCTAAACAGACCTCCTTTAGCAACTACAGCCATCTAATAAGCACTGTATCCAGCAGTGTGATTAATGATTTTTTTCCCTTTACATTTAAGAGCAACGTGTTTCAGAAAGTAGGGGAGAGAAAAAGAATGGATAAGGGGGATGAACAAGAGAGAGGGCAGAGATGTAAAAGTGAAAAAAATAAAGAGAAAGGAAAACCAAAAGAGGCTCTGTATCAGCCTACAATACTTTTGTTTTTATCTGTTCCTAATCTCAAAAATGAATGAAGCTTCACTACTACACTTTATAATTGCACATTAATGGCTTTAAAATTTAAATTCATTGGGAGGGGCCAGGAATTGAAAGAAGTGCTATTTGGCACATTGATATTCCTCTAAGCTTTCTATTTCATATATACATACATATATTAATATATATTGCATCATATATGTTATATATATGATATATGATGCATGTATATTTATCTAGCTAGTTAGCTAGCTGTGTATAAATAGATATAAATGTATCATGAGGAATATGAGATTGTAATATCCACCTCCTCATTTATTGACATCGTTAATTTTCCAAATCTGATTGCTTAGGCCAATGTCTGCTCTCTCCTTCACTTCCTCAAATATGTCAAGTAGTTCTACAACATGGAAAAAAATTCTGCCAGGGAAGAAGTTTATGCATTATGCATTATGAAGTTTTTTTTTTTTTTAATCAACCTCAGCCTAGGTTAAAGATATAAAAGCTATTTCCCTTCTTCATTTTAAGTGCCTACTCTGGCACTGAATTCTCAACAGCTTCCCATAATGCTGTAGATATCCCATTAATATGAACTCCATACACTGGGGCCTGAGTGTTGAGTCATGTATGACGACAAGAGAACATTTTGCAGAGGAACCTGGTGGAAAGAGAGGGGGAAGCTATTTAGGGGTGTTTTGTGTAATTAAGGTTTGAAGCAGCCTGCAGCCAAGAGTCAAACACTTGTGCACATGAGAGAACAAGCCGGTTTGCTTGGCTGAGGCAAAAAGTAATTGTGGGTTAAAGATCAATCATAAATAAGAACCAGAATGCTGAGAGATGTTGATGGACAATCTTAAAGGCCCATTTGAAGCATTTGTAATTGATTTTTTAAAAAAAAAGACAAAAGAAAACCATGTAAATTTCTGAAAGCCTAACAATAGATCAAAGATAAGATTCATGCTTACCAGTCAAAGCCCTGGCGTATAACTTGATCAAAATGTTTGAGAAGGAAGAGTCTTTCTACTGTATAAATGGCAGACAGAAGGGGCAGACAGCTGGCAAGAGGGATGATTTGTAATATTCTAGGTGTCATATGATTAGAGAAGATTCAGACTAGAATATAGACTAGAATGAGTTGGAAACAATGGCTCTGAAAGGTTTTTCACATAAAGAAGCAGGAGGTCTTAGAGACACACTAGTCACGGAGGTGCTGGAGGAAGTAAGCTGTAACACTCCAGGTGATGCACCAGGAGAACAGGATGGTAGAATGCCACTGATGGGGACAGAATGTTGCGAAGGAATCAGAGTCCTGTCTAAGCTGCAGTATCAGTTTCCTTGCCACCTCTTTATTAATGCAGGTTTTATGACACAGGTGTAATAATTAATCCAAATGGCTAGCAGATGTGGCTATCCATCTTTGGGCATACTGGCCTCCAGTCCCCCAATCAGCAAATTCTCAAGCTAGGCCAAAGAAAATTAAAGAAAATAAATTCTGTTGAGATATTTATGGAGGCCACCTGGATTGAAATTTGATGGCTAAGAACTTGCCTGGGTGCCAGGCAACTAAGGAAAGGTCAGAGCCCCTGGAGCAATAGGGCTTGGGGAGCCAAAGAACAGAAATAGAAGGGGGGTGTTCAGTCACATTTCTTTCCAAAAAGATTAAAACTGGAGTTTTACTTTTCAGGAAGAAGCACTGCTAAAATCTTTCCCTGGATGCACTGCAGAAACCTGCCTCGTCGCATGACAAGGGTCCCCCCATTTTCTTGAATTGCTCTCTCTACTCTAGCTGAACCGATCAATCAGGGTTCATGTTTACATAAATGGGTTTTGTTTACATAAATAGATCTCATCACTTCTTTGATTCATGCTCTTAAATATAGTTCCTTCAATATAGTTTCTAACTAGTCTCCCTGCCTTCAATCTCTTCCTGCTCATCATAGTAATTATTCTAAATTATAGCTTTGAACATATACTTTGCCTGTTTTAAACTTTTATCACTTCCTCTTTGCCTACTGAATAAAATCTAAATCCCTTTGCCTGCTATTACAGTCTCTATATAAGTTAGATTCAGTTTATCTTTCTGGTCTCACTACATACTACCAATATCTCTTCTACTTCAGTCTTTTGCTTCCGATAAATTTATTAGTCTCTACTCTTCAAAATAATTCTTGCTCCTCCTATGCTGTTTACACAATGCTTGAATGACTGGGAACTCCTTTTTTTTCCTCTGCTGTTGCTGTTGCTGCTAAGTCGCTTCAGTCATGTCCGACTCTGTGCGACCCCATTGACGGCAGCCCACCAGGCTCCACCGTCCCTGGGTCTCCAGGCAAGAAAACTGGAGTGGGTTGCCATTTCCTTCTCCAATGTATGAAAGTGAAAAGTGAAAGGGAAGTCGCTGAGTTGTGTCCAACTCTTCGAGACCCCATGGACTGCAGCCCACCAGGCTCCTCCGTTCATGAGACTTTCCAGGCAAGAGTACTGGAGTGGGGTGCCATTGCCTCTACACAGGTTCAAAACCATAATCTCACACTTTATGGTCAACTTACAGCCTACTTCCACCCTGTCATGAAAAAAAACAGTGTAAAAGAATGAAGTTAGTGGAAGCATTCTTTGACAGAAATAGAATTAAACCAGAAACTAATACTAATTAAACAAGAAACTAAAACTAATACAAAAAGATAACAGAAAAATCCAACCACTTGAAAGCCAAACAACTTTCTTTTGAAATCTCAAAAGAAAATTTTAAATGTTGAACATAATAAAATTAAAAATCCATCATATACAAAGTTGTGGGATATAATTAAAGCAACACTTTTAGGAAAACTTATAGTATTAAAAGCTAAAAAGAAAGACTTCAAGTCACACTGAATTTCCATCTGAAAAAATTAGAAAAAAAAAAAAGTGTTAACTCAAAGCAAGCAGAAGAAAAAAATATAGACCAGAAATCCACAAAACTGTAAATATAAAAACAATGGGAAAAAAATCAATAAAAGCAAAGTCTGGTTCTTCAAAAAGAACAATAAACTGATAATGAAAGTGAAAGTCGCTCAGTCATGTCTGATTCTTTGTGGTCCCATGGACTATACAGTCTGTAAAATTCTCTAGGCCAGAATACTAGAGTGGGTAGCCTTTCCCTTCTCCAGGGGCTCTTCCTGACCCAGGAATTGAAGTGGGGTCTCCTGCATTGCAGGTGGATTCTTTACCAACTGAGCCATCAGGAAAGCCCTGATAAACTGATAAACCTCTAGCAAAAATGAGAACACAAATTATCCATATCACAAATTAAAGAGGGGATGTCTCTGTGACAGGTGGGAAGGGGGCAGCATATAACCTTTAAAGAATGACATAATGACAAAAACTGGTTAGAACCAATTAGGTCCAAGATCCTAGAAGATTCAACTTCCAGTAGATCTTGAATCTTATTATACACTCACTGTAATACATTAGGATTCTAAATAACTCACCCACAGACACCAAGACAGTTCCAAGGCTGACCAAAAAAGGCCAAAAGGGGGGTGGTGGCCCAATCCCTGAAAATCCCCACCCCTTTCTCCCAAATAACTAAAATAATCCTCACATTTGTCAGCCTATGAAATTACCCAGCCCATAAAAAACCACCTCATATTTCATGGCCACTCTCACCATAAAGCAGACACATTACTTTGTCAACAAAGGTCTGTCTAGTCAAGGCTATGGTTTTTCCAGTGGTCATGTATGGATATGAGAGTTGGACTGTGAAGAAAGCTGAGCACAGAAGAATTGATGCTTCTGAACTGTGGTGTTGGAGACGACTCTTGAGAGTCCCTTGGACTGCAAGGAGATCCAACCAGTCCATTCTAAAGGAGATCAGCCCTGGGATTTCTTTGGAAGGAATGATGCTAAAGCTGAAACTCCAGTACTTTGGCCACCTCATGTGAAGAGCTGACTCAATGGAAAAGACTCTGATGCTGGGAGGGATTGGGGGCAGGAGGAGAAGGGGATGACAGAGGATGAGATGGCTGGATGGCATCACCGACTCGATGGACGTGAGTTTGAGTGAACTCCGGGAGTTGGTGATGGACAGGGAGGCCTGGTGTGCTGCAATTCATGGGGTTGCAAAGAGTCGGACACGACTGAGTGACTGAACTGAACTGAACTGTACACTCTGTCTATGGAGTGTGTAACTCTAAATAAATCTGCTTTCCTACGTAGTTCTTAGGGCAGAGCCCCCTTACTTGCCTACTTGTTTCCCTTACAGATGTCCTATACTAATAAATCTATTTCTTTCCTATTACTTTTCCTCTTGCTGAATTCCTTCTGTACTGAGTCATGAAGAACCTGAGCTTCAGTAAGTCCTGATACCAGGTGAGTGATTTTTAACTAAAAGACAGTAGGTTCAAACCCCATCTGAGGTGTGACTGGGTTAGAGTCCTAATTCCAAGGTGTGTGGTTTCATCACCATACACTCCACAGACTTAAAAAAAAAATCCTACAAATTTATGCACATAAATTCAACAGCACAGAAGAAATGAACCAATTCCTTAAAAACTACTATATTAGTTTTCTGTCGTTTTGTAACAAATTACAGAAAAACTAGCAGCAAAAAACAATATAACATCATCTGGCTGGCTTCTCTGCTTATGGTCTCACAAGGCTACAATCGAAGTGTTTTGGGTTGGTCTCCCCTACTGATAGTCATGGTATAAGCTAGAAATGCCTGAAGGATCCTACCTGAGTCTGTACTATTTGTGATGAGTCATCACAGATACTTCCCTTTTCAGAGTAAATTTTGTGGTTGGACCAGCCCTTGAGGTCCTTATGATTGTAAGACATACTGCAGCAACAATCATCTGGGAACTTTGAAAAAACAACATTCATTACTCACAAGTCCTGGAGGGTATATGGCACACTTGGGGTCCAAGAGCAAGGTTGAGTAGAAAAAAGGATAAAGAGAGAGGACACAGACTAGAATTCTGCCTTACTGGGATCTAAGTTAGGATGCATAGAATTTCACAGGTTCACTATTTACTGGTGAATTTAAAACATTAAACGTGTGTGCTCAGTTGTATCTGACAATTTGCGACCCCACGGATTGTATTCTACCTGGCTGCTCTGTCCATGGAATCTTCCAGGCAAGAATACTGGAGTGGGTTGCCATTTCCTATTCCAGGGGATCTTCCTGACCCAGGGATCAAACCCATGTCTTTTGTGTCTCCTGCATTGGCAGGCAGATTCTTTACCAAATGTGCTACCTGGGAAGCCCAAAACATTAAGAACAGGAATTAAAGCATAGCAAAGGGAAAGCAAGCAGCCAGTCAGTTGGTCAGCTATCTAAATCTGATAACTGAGGTCCTTAAGACTGCAGAGCTATCTAAAAGGGGGAACTTTATGTGTAGAATGGCATGGCTCTTTATCTAGGTGGGTAACTGTGCAAAGTACATCATGTGAAATGCCAAGCTGGATGAGGCACAAGCTGGAATCAAGACTGCTGGGAGGAATATCAATAATCTCAGATATGCAGATGACAGCACCCTTATGGCAGAAATCAAAGAGGAACTGAAGAGCCTCTTGATGAACATGAAAGAGGAGAGTGAAAAAGTTGGCTGAAAACTCAGCATTCAAAAAATTAAGATCATGGCATCTGGTCCCATCTTCATGGCAAATAGATGGGGAAATAGTGACAGACTTTATTTTCTTGGGCTCCAAAATCACTGCAGGTAGTGACTGCAGCCATGAAATTAAAAGGATGCTTTATCCTTGAAAAAAAGGACATACCTGGACAGCATATTAAAAAGCAGATATATTACCTTGCCAACAAAGGTCCATATAGTCAAAGCTATGGTTTTCCAGTAGTCATGTATGGATGTGAAAGTTGGACTATAAAGAAAGCTGAGCCTTGAAGAATTGATGCTTCTGAACTGTGCTGTTGGGGAAGACTCTTTAGAGTCGCTTGGACTGCAAGAAGATCCAACCAGTCAATCCTAAAAGAAATCAGTCCTGAATACTCATTGGAAGGACTGATGCTGAAGCTCAAGTTCCAATACTCTGGCTACCTGGTGCAAAGAGCTGACTCATTAGAAAAGACCCCAATGCTGGGAAAGATTGAAGGCAGGAGGAGAAGGGGATGAGAGAGGATAAGCTTGCTGGACAGCATCACTGACTCAATGGACATGAGTTTAAGCAAGCCCTGGGGGCTGGTGATGGACAGGGAAGCTTGGCGAGGTTCAGTCCATGGGGTTGCAAAGAATTGGACACATTGAGCGACTGAACTGACTGAACTGTCAACGTGTTCATTTGAGATGGATGTCTTTGAAGTGGATGCCTCAGCAAATAAAAGCTTAATCAGGCCTTTAATTACAATCCAAACAGCTAATTTTCAGGCACTTACATCACACAAAATGTCAAGCGGGCATTATTCTCATCTGGATGCTTGAATAAGGAAGGAAGACTATGCTTCCATGCTCATTCAAGCTGTTGCCACAATTCATTTCCTTGTACCTAAATGACTGATGGCTCTGGGTTTTGATGACTGTTGGCTAGTGGCCACCTTTGGGTCAGACATGTCACTACAATTCCTAGGGGCTACCTGCTGTCCCATGCCACAGAGGTTTCTCCAACATGAATATGTACATAATTCAGCCCATATGGAGAATCTCTAGAAAAAGCCTACTAAGATGATGTTATATAACAATGCCATTACAGGACTGACAACCTTTGCCTCGTAAGGCAACTTAATTATGGGAGTGATACCTTATTGTGTTTACCATATTCTACTGGGTAGATGCAAGACACAGGGACTGTCCACACTTGAAGGGAGTAGATAGCCTAAAGGTGTGAACACCAGGAGGCAAGCAGAATTGGGGGCCACGTTATGGTCTGTGCATGAGTGCGTGTGTGTCTGACTCTCTGTGACCTCATGGACTGTAGCCCCCTAGGCTCTTCTGTCCATGAGATTTCTCAGGCAAGAATACCAGAGTGGGTTGCCATTTCCTCCTCCAAGAGATGTTCCGAACCCAGGGATCGAACCCCCATCTCCTGTATTGGCAGGTGGATTCTTTACCACTGCGCCACCTGGGTATGTCTTATGGTCTGTTTGACACAACAGTTACAAGTTACTAAAATTCACTGAAGAGAAAATAACCTAAATAGCCCTATAGCTGTTTTTAAAATGGACTTTGTAGTTTAAAATCTTTTAATAAAGAAACCTCCAGGTCCCCAGGCCCAGATAATTTTACTGCATTGAGTAAACATTATGAAACACTGATATTAAACATTAAAAAGAAAACTGCAGCAAACTGGGAACAGAAGAAACTTGCTCAATGTGAGAAAGAACATCTAAGAAGAAACCCCTTCAGTTAACATTAAAATTAATGGTGGAAAACAGAACGCTTTCCCCCTAAAGTCAGGAAAAAGTTTGGCATGCCTGCACTCACTACTCCTATTCAATACGTACTAGAAGTCCTAGCCATATAAAAAGGCAAGAAAAATAAATTAAGAAGACATAGAGATTGAAAATGAAAAAACAAAAATGCTCTTATTCATAGACAACATGATTGTCTTTACAGAAAAATCTTGATTCTATCAAAAACAAAACAACCTCCTAGAATCAATAAATGAGTTTAGCAAGGTGATATTTCTACATTCTAAAATAAACAAATTAGAAAACTAAATGTTTAAAAAATACCATTAACAATAGCTCTAAAAAACCTGAAATATTTATGTGTAAATCTAACATGACGTACAGGATCTGTTTGCTAAAAACTATAAAACATTAATAAGAGAGACTTTAAAAGATCTAATTAAATGGAGAGTTATATTGTTTCTGGAAGATTCACCAGAGTAAAAAAGTAAGTTCTCTCCAAATTTATCTATAATTTTAACACAATTACAACAAAAATCCTAGCAGGATTTTTGTAGATACAGACAAGTAAATCTTAAAATGTATATAGAAAGACAAAGATACTAGAATAGCTGAAACAATTTGGAGACGAAAGAATAAAGTTTGGAGAATTACACTACCTCACTTTAAGACTTAGTATAAAGCTATAGCATACAAAGAGAGTCGTGCTAGCAAAGGGATAGATACACAGATCAATGGAAGAGGGTACAACTTCTACGATTAGACTTACACAGATATGATCATTTTTTTTGAAACTAAAAAATAATTCAGTGGAGAAAGGATAGTTTTATAACAAATTGTTTAGAAACAATTGCACATCCATTGGCAAAAAATAAACCTCAGCCCATACCTCATATAAAAATTAAGACAGCTGAATGATAGATCTAAATGTAAAACTATAAGGCATTAGAAGGAAACAAAGGAGATAAGTCCAAAAGTTAGGTAAAGAATTCTTCAACATGACACCAAAACATGATACACAAAGGAAAAATTGATAAATATGAGTCCATCAAAATTTAAAACTTTTGCTCTGACAAAGTTCCTGTTACAAGCTACAAGCTAGGATAAATATTTACAAATTACATATCTGAAGAAAGGCCTTGCATTCAGAATATATAAAGGAATCTCAACATTCAGCAATAAAGAAACAAACTTGAATATATCCTTCAAAAATGAGAATATGTGGATGACAGTAATTATATACATAAAAAGATGTTCAGCATCATCAGCCATCAGGGAAATGCAAATTAAAATCATGATGAAATACGCCATCCCTCTATTTAGAATGGCTTTAAAAAAAAAACAAACTGACAATGCCAAGTCAGTACTAGTGAAGAATGCAGGGCAACTGGAACTCTCATGCGTTTCTGGTAGGAATGCAGTATTGTACAACCATTCTGGAAACAATTTGGTAGCTTCTCATAAAGTTAAACAAATGACCCAGCAATCCCCAATCCTGAGTATTTTCCTTAGAGAAATGAAGACTTATGTTCACACAAAAACCTATGCAGGATTGTTTATATCAGTTCTATTCATAATAACCAAATAAAACAATCCAAATGTCCTTCAACATATGGGTGGATAAACAAACTGCAGTATACCTGTACAGTGGAATGCTATTCAACAATTAAAATGAATGAGCTATTGATATGAACAACTTGGCTGAATCTACAAGGCATTAGGCTGAGAAGTTTCAAAAGGTTATATACTGAATGTATTATTCTATTTTATGACATTCTCTAAAAGACAGAACTATAGCTAGTTCACCGGTTGCCAGGGCATAGCAGTAGAGTGAACTTAATACTCTTTAGGAGTAACATAGGGAGCATTTTCTGGAGGTAACAGAGCCATTCGTGTCCTAATAGTGGTGATTATGGTGGGTTGCCATTTTCTACTCCAAGGGATCTTTCTGACCCAGGGATCAAACCCACATCTCTTGTGTCTCCTGCATTGGCAGGTGGATTCTTTACCAACTGTGCCACCTGGGAAGCCCATGAGCTGTACATGTATCAACATCAAGAATCAAAGAACTACCCCCCATAAAAGTTAATTTGACTACATTATCATTTTAAAAATTAAAAACACTCTGTGTTTAGAGTGTGACAGCATCTCTTTACATTGGCAATCAAGGAGAAGTTAACTTAAAAATTTGAGCAAAAGGTCTAAATAATGAAAAATGTTCAAAAAAAAGGTCTAACCATCAGCTTCACTTGAGACGTGATGTACACAGTAGCTTTCCAATAAATGTTCCTGGGATGACTAAAAACTGGATTAATGAATTCCAATAAATGAGTTTTAGAAACCGTGTCTTTGTTTACATTAATAGTATAGATGCCACACATACGGTCATTCCCTGGTGGCTCAGTGGTAAAGAATCTGCTTGCCAATGCAGGAAATGAGGGTTTGAACCCTGAGTTAGGAAGATCCCCTGGAGAAGGAAATGGCAACGCACACCAGTATTCTTGCCTGAGAAATACCATGGACAGAGGAGCGTGGTGAACTACAGTCCATGGGATCACAAAAGGGTGGACATGATTCAGCAACTAAACAGCAACATACATATTAGCAGTCCCATGAGGGAACAGAATGTACCTTTCTTATAGGTTCCTACTTCTTTATATATTCAGGTGAATCTGGCAAGGAATCATCTAGAAGAACCTTAGAATATAATCCTAGGGAACAAATGATAAACAGGAAAAAAAAAAAGTGCCTCTGTATTATACCAAGCAACAAGATAAAACCTGAAAATGTTGGATGTTTATAAACTTCCTGCAAGTATACAGTAAATATCTGCTACTCTATAGATACAGCCCAGTGCATGATGGCCGGGAAGAGACTGTATGTACAATCTTTGGACCAAAACAAGCCTAAAGGAGATTGACTGAACTGTGTTCCGTGTTCAGCTTAATAAGATAAATGTGGGTTCAACCATCACCCATGTTCCAAATCAATATTCCATTGCCCTTTCACAAGAGTTCAGAACCTAAAAATACAACTTTCTCATTTACCTAAACATGGTCTTTATTCATTCACCTATATCATCCCAATCTTGTGTTCAATAAACTAATTTGCCCCACCAGGCTGAAAGTATTCAATTCAGCTTAAGAACTTAGCTTCTATAGAACATAAATGATACAACTGCTTGGAGAAGCCATGCCTCTCTAGTAGGTGAGTCCTTGCTTTTCATGAGTAAGAATTCCTCTCTTCCTTCCTACTCAATGTTCTATTTTTTTAATTTTATTTTTTTATTTTAATTGGAAGATAATTACTTTACAATATTGTGGTGGTTTTTGCCATATATCAACAGGAATGAGCCACAGGTGCACATGTGCCCCCCATCCTGAACACCCCCCCACTTCCCTCCCCACCCCTTCCCTCTGGGTTGTCCCAGAGCACTGGCTGTGAGTGCCCTGCTTCGTGCATCGAACTTGCACTGGTCATCTATTTTACATATGATAATATACATGTTTCAATGCTATTCTCTTAAATCATCCCACCCTCGCCTTCTCCCACCGAGTCCAAAAGTCTGTTCTTTACATCAGTGTGTCATTTGCTGTCTTGGGCATTGGATCATCATTATCATCTTTCTAAATTCCATATACATAATTAAGAGAATTCATTTCAGGATCAGCCTGGTAACTTGAGATATGTAATTAGCTTTGTAGTTTAAGAGAAAAACAATGACAAAACCTGCCCTCTTCCTTAGAATATAATAAAAGATCCTAAGAGAAAAGGGGATGGAAAGGAGTGTGGACAAATAATTCTGCCTACCATTATGACTACAAACGTAAGCTATGAAATAACAGGGACACCCACAGAAGTATTCATGTGGGAATCTCTGCCATTTATTCGTTCATTAATTCCATGTGTAATTATCAAACTAGTGCTATGTACAACTATTATCAATGTTAAGTTAAATAGGCTGATGCTAAAGAACAAGTAAAATGGAATTTCAAATTCTTGACTAATATTATATACAAAAATATCTCACTCTCCTATCCATCTATCCATTAATGGATACTCTCACTGTATTTCAGAGGCACTCTCCTTTTATGGGCTCACAAGCCCACTGATGACGCTTGGGTGACAGAATCAGTAGTTCACAAAGCCAGAGTTCAGGGATCTTATAAGTACATCCTTCTCCTTTTAGGAATGAAAAATCTCGAGTTTGAGAATGGGAACTTGGTCGGGCCAAACAGCCTGTTAGTAGTAGCACCATATGAAAAACCAGGTCTCTTAAGTGACATCTATTGTTTTTTTCTCCTCTGATCCACCTTCTAGCAAAGTTCAAGGAGATGGAGAAAAATATCTCCCTGCAAATTTAGCTGTCTGAGGTCAAATTTGAGTTGATTTCTCTCTTCTTGAACTTCATCTTACTTAAAGATTTTGGTGGTCTTTTTCTTAGACTTTTTTCTTTTCAAGTCTTCAGTTACCCTGTAAGTCTCCAGGGCTTGGCCTGGCCTGACTTACGCGGATCACTATGCCTTGGTTTGCCCCTACTCAGCCTGGCCATTCCTGCCCTCTGAAACATGCCTTCCTGATAACTCCAAGGCAAACCACCTTTTCCACATCTGTGTTACCTCTGGGAAACTGCTGCTATTTATTTACCTGTCAATTATCTGGCTATATGTGTAATTCAAAATACAATTTAGAACTGGTGTGTTTGACAGTGATCTGTAAGTGGAATGGCCTAGGTGCTATTAGGTCTAGGACTACATTATTTGACTGGATTTTAGCACTCCCCTCCAAAAGAAAAAAAAGATAGTCTACACTCTCCTGAACATTCATTCAGAGTAGAGTTGAAAGGCAAATTTGAGGTTTCTAAGGGAAACAGGGAAGCCTGCAAAAACTGAAGGTTGGATGTACACCAAAATAAGGCAGCCTTGACAGGCTTTGCAAACTCCAAGACACCTACAAAGACACTTCCTAAACACTGGGTTGGCAAAAAAAATTTCATGTGGATTTTTCCATAAGAGCTTATGGAAAAACCCAAACGAACTTTTTGGCCAACTCAAAATATTTGAAGAAAGATAAATATAATGGTTATGGTGATGCTCATTAATAAAATCAAAGTGGTAAAACAACTGAATGACATCTTTATCTTAGTGTTTATTGAAAAATTTTTTAGCAAATTTACAGTCCAAATCATTTTCTGAAATGGTCATTCAGGAATACTAAATCAGAGTGCCCCCCCATGCCAGTGATCCTTGCTCATACCCCAGCCCCATCCCTCGACCATGTAACAGTGAATAAAGAGTGGGCACACAGGCCTGTTATCTGGAATTAAGAAATAAAATACAAAGCTGGAAAGGTAAAAATAATGAAGAAACTCCAACACACTATAGTAATAAAGGATATGGATAACTTTTAAGTCTAAACTTGATGAATTTTATATATAGTACTGCCCTAAAATTCACTGGACTAATTCAAATGTCTACTTACCATAATAGAGTATTGATAATTTACAGTTTGAAAGCAGCCCTCACATACCCCATTTGACATATATGTGTTTACCAAGGACTATGATGATAAACCTGCTAACCTGCTTTCCATTAAGCCCTGCATAGGCCAATTTGCTTTAATGATCATCTTGACTATAATCCCCATTACAGGATAAAGTATTACTCTTAGAGTAAAAAAAAAAAGAAAGAAAAAAACCCAACTAGTAGCTGCTGCTGCTGCTGCTGCTGCTGCTGCTAAGTCACTTCAGTCGTGTCCGACTGTGTGTGACCCCACAGATGGCAGCCCACCAGGCTCCCCCGTCCCTGGGATTCTCCAGGCAAGAACACTGGAGTGGGTTGCCATTTCCTTCTCCAATGCATGAAAGTGAAAAGTGAAAGTGAAGCCGCTCAGTTGTGTCCGACTCTTAGCAATCCCATGGACTGCAGCCTACCAGGCTCCTCCCATGGGATTTTCCAGGCAAGAGTACTGGAGTGGGGTGCCATTGCCCAACTAGTAGAGTCCACTTCAATTCAAAAGCACAAGACCACTGGATGAAAAACAAATGCTGTTATGTTTGTTACATTAAAATAACCAGCAAAATTGGTGTCAAAGTACTGTTAGAGGGTAGGGAGGAGTAGAAGCACCACTTTGGAGAGTTCAAAGAAGAGAAGCTCTATTGGAAAATGAATCAGTCTTACTCTTTCTGACATTTCCTACTTGGAGGGTGAAAATTGATTTGCTTCTCCTTGGTCTCTCCTGTCACATTTGGGCTTCTGTTCTAATTAGTTACTATTTGGCCATCCACTTGCAACCTCTCCAAAGTTTGTTAACATCTCTTATTCATTATCTCTTTTCACATTTATTCATGGTTATGAGTTTAAGCTTAAGAGAATTCTAGTATTATCTTTATACTGGGATCTCAAAAGGAAGATATATGCACCCCAATGTTCACTGCAGAACTATTTACAATAGCCAAGACATGGAAGCAACCTAAATGTCCAGCAACAGATGAATGAATAAAGAAGATGTAGTATATATAGAGAATGGAACATCAATAAGCCATAAAAAAGAATGAAATAATGCCATATGCAGGAACACAGATGGACCTACAGATTATCATAATAAGTGAAGCAAGTCAGAGAAAAGACAAATATTATATGATATCACTTATATGTGGGTTGAAACTCAACATTAAAAAACTAAGATCATGGTATCCTGTCCCATCACATCATGGCAAATAGGGGAAAATGTGGAAGAAGTGACAGATTTGATTTTCTTGGAATACAAATCACTGGGGACAGTGACTAAAGCCATAAAATTAAAAGATATTTGTTCCTTGGAAGAAAAGCTATTACAAACCTAGACCACATATTAAAAAGCAGAGACATCACCTTGCTGACAATGGTCTGTAGAGTCAAAGCTATGGTTTTTCCAGTAGTCATGTATGAATGTGAGAGATGGACCACAAAGAAGGCTGAGCACAGAAAAATCAATGTTTTCAAACGTAGTGCTGGAGAAGAAGCTTGAGAGTCCAGTGGACTGCAAGGAGATCAAACCAGTCAATCCTAAAGAAAATCAACCCTGAACATACACTGGAAGGACTGGTGCTGAAGTTCCAATACTTTGGCCATCTGATGTGAACAGCCAACTCAGAAGGGGGCAACAGAGAATGAGATAGTTGGATAGCATCACCGACTCGATGGACATGAATTTGAACAAACTCTAGGAGATAGTGAAAGACAGAGGAGCTTGGCATGCTGCAGTCCATGGGGTTGCAAAGAGTCAGAAATAACTTAGTGACTGAAAACAACCACCAAGGACACTTTTCCTTCTGATTAGCTCAAAGCTAATGATTTTTTCAAATCATCTTTACAAAGTTATATTTGCAAGTTCCTTTCACCTCTGTCATATCACTACAGGAGTGAACTACACAATATTCAAGGTGAGAGGTGTATAAATGGCACACGTACAGTGGGACAGAAATCACGGGAATCACAAATAAACTACATGACGGTTTTATAGATGTAAAGTTGTTCTACCAAACAACCAACAGTTGTTCTACCAAAACAAGAGAGCAGATATAAAGTGGATGGACATTTTTGAAGAGCTAGGAACTGATTCCTAAAAATTGGAATTTCTATTGTTAATAAGGAAAATTCTAAGTGTACCATCCAACAAGTATTCTTGAGGAGATATAACAGATTGATACCATCACACTGGACTGACACAAAAATCAATGTAATATAGGTTTGATAAGAACACAACTATAAGTCAAAATAAACTTACATCTGACTCTATTAAATTTACCACCATATAAAAGATGTCCAAAAGGCTGAAAGCAGTTCAAAGAAATACTATTAGAAAAGAAAGCAGAAAGAGTAAACAGCAGAGTAAGCTAGAACTAATCATCAACTCCTGAGAAAACAAGAAGTGGTACAAGAATGGAAATAAAATCATTGTCTTACCTTTAGCTTACTTGTGAATAATATTTCAACAGTCCCAATAGCAAACAATTAGCATTTTATGAGAATTGGAGACGGCAAATGCATTCATGTCAGGGAAAAAGATACATTAGAAGTTAAGCTTCATTTTACATTATGAAATTCAGTAGAAGACGACCAACTAAAACTGAAAAACCAACAACTAGCAGTATAAGGATGGTTATTAGTAATATGGTATCAAATACAAGCAATATGTCAAAGAGTTGCAAGTTATTGCCACTTGGTGTATACTGGGAGATAGGGTGACAAGGAATCTTCCTCTTGTAAGCTCCGTAGTGCTATTTGCTTTTTCCTTTAAATTGCATACGGATAAAAGTAAAAACTAAAGAAAAAGACTAAAGTATTTCTTAAGAGACACAGAGGCAGAAACAGGACTTTTTGAAAAGAACAGGTACTAATAGAAGGGTATGCATTATCTCACTCAATTCTTAATTCATTCTACGAGATACGGTATTTTTTACTCAAGAAATCAAAATTTCAAGAAAATAATTACCGTGGCCAAAGCCACAAAATTGCTAAGTGGAAGTCAGTTTTCAAACTGAAATCTTTAAAGTCATGACTCCTAGATAGAAAGAAGAATATAATACTGGTAGGAAAAGCTGACATTTTAGATGCAACATGAAATGTTGACAGTATTTGAACATATAAAAGCATAAAAGAATAATATTATGAGCATAGTAAATAGCTTTTAAAAACCAGAGTTGAAAAGGAAGGAAGGATTATAGCAAAGGACTCATCTGACTAAAATAGTGGGAGATGAAATTCAAGGTCAGGTCAGGATTTTTATACAATATTTATTATCATTATAGCCCACATTCATTTTTTCTGTTCTATTTATCTTTATTGAAATGTAGTTTATATACAGTATTACACTACTTTGATGTGTACTATTGAATATATAGTAAGTTGATATTTGCATACATTATGAAATGATCACCATAAGTCTAGCAACCAACTGTCCCCATACAAAGTTACAACAATATTTTTGACCACATTCCTTATTGTGTATATTACATCCACATGCCATTTATTTTATACTTCTTAACCCCCTTCACCTACTTCACTCATCCACTCTCCTCTGGCAACCATGCATTTATTCTCAGTATTTATGTCTATTTTGTTTTGTTTTGTAGATTCTACATATAAGTGAGATTACATGGTATTTGTCTGTCTGACTTATTACACATAGTACACTCTAGATCAATTCAAAGTGTTGCAAACAGTAAGATTTAATTTTTTATGGCTGAGTAATATTCAATTGTGTATGTGTATCCATCTGATAGATGTCCCTTTGACATCTATCTATCTATCTAGATATATAGACTGATTGATATTAAAGGGTGTACTGCCTGTGTTTTCTTCCAGGAATTAAATTTAAATTTTTCATACATTTTGACTTCATTTTTATAATATATAGCATGAGAAAGTTTCCAGTTTCATTCCTTCATACATAGCTGTCCAGTTTTCCCAACACCATTTACTGAAGAAACTGTCTTTTCCACATTGTATAATCTTGCTTCTCTTGTCTTCCTTAGATTAATTAATCATAGAACTGGGTTTATTTCTGAAGTCTCTATTCTGTTCCATTGATTTATGTGTCTGTTTAGCTACATACACAATACTGTTTTCTTCACTGTAGTTTTGTAGTATAGTTTGAAATTAGGGAGCACAATACTTCCAGCTTTGTTGTTTATCAATATTGCTTTGGCTATCCAGGATCTTTTGTGCCCATGTACAAATTTTCTAATTATTTTTTCTAGTTCTGTAAAAAATGACATTGGTATTTTGATAGAGATTGCACTGAAAATGTAAACCTTCATGGGTAGTATGATCTTTTTAACAATATTAATTCTTCTAAGCAATGAGCAGGATATTTCTTTCCATTTGTTTGTGTCAATTTCTTTCATCAGTGTCTAATAGTTTTCTGGGCACAAGTCTTTACCTCCTTGGTTAGATTTATTCCTAAATGTTTAATTCTTTTTGATGTAATTGTAAATGGGATTTTTCTTAATTTCTCTCATAGTTCATTTCTATTGTATAGGAAGACAACAGATTTCTGTATATTAATTATGTACACTGCAATATACAAAATTCACTTATTCTCAGTTTATTTTTTGCTGGTATTTTTAGAATTTTCTATATCATAGTCTCATGTCATTTGCAAATGAAATTTGTTTCTTCCTTTCCAATGTTGATTCCTTTTGTGACAGTGGACATCCTTCTCTTGTTCCTGACCTTAGAGGAAATAGTTTCAACTTCTTAACATTGAGTGTAATGTTGACTGTAGGCTTGTCATAAATGGCCTTTATGATGTTGAGGTACACTCCTTCGATATCCATTTGTGAGAGTCTTTTTTAAATCATAAATAGCTATTTTTTGTCAAAGGTTTCTGCAACTATTGAAATGATCATATAATTTTTATTCACCATTTTGTTAATGTGGTATATCATGCTGATTGAGCTGCAGATCCTGAACTATCTTTGTACTCCTGGGGTAAATCCTAACTGAGACATGGGCAACCCCATACGGACGGGTTGCAGTGGAAAGTTCTGACAAAGCATGGTCCATTGGAGAAGGGAATGGCAACCCACTTCAGCATTCTTGCTTTGACAACCTCATGAACAGTATGAAAAGGCAAAAAGATATTAACACTGAAAATAACCCCGTAGGTCAGTATGTGTCCAATATGTTACTGGAGAAGAGTGGAGAAACAGCTCCAGAAGGAATGTATAGGCTGTGCCAAAGCAGAAACAACACCCAGTTGTGGATGTGACTGGTGATAAAAGTAAAAGTTCAATGCTATAAAAAAAAATTGCATAGAAACCTGGAATGTTAGGTCCATGAATGAAGGCAAATTGGAAGAAGAAAGACAGGAGATGGCAAGAGTGAACACCGACATTTTAGGAATGAGTTCAGTTCAGTTGTGCAGTCGTGTCTGACTCTTTGCAACTCCATGAACTGCAGCACGCCAGGCCTCCCTCTCCATCACCATCTCCCAGAGCCTACTCAAACTCATGTCCATTGAGCTGGTGATGCCATCCAACAATCTCATCCTCTGTTGTTCCCATCTCTTACCACCTTCAATCTTTCCCAGAATCAGGGTCTTTTCAAATGAGTCAGCTCTTCGCATCAGGTGGCCAAAGTATTGGAGTTTCAGCTTCAATATCAGTCTTTCCAATGAACATTTAGGACTAATTTCCTTTAGGATGGACTGGTTGAATATCCTTTCAGTCCAAGGAACTCTCAAGAGTCTTCTCCAACACCACAGTTCAAAAGCATCAATTCTCCGGTGCTCGGCTTTCTTTATAGTCCAACTCTCATATCCATATATGACTAACGGAAAAACCATAGCTTTGACTAGACAGATCTTTGTTGGCAAAGTAATGTCTCTGCTTTTTAATATGCTGTTTAGGTTGGTCATAACTTTTCTTCCAAGGAGCAAGCATCTTTTTATTTCATGGCTGCAATCACCATCTGCAGTGATTTTGGAGCTCAAAATAATAAAGTCTGTCACTGTTTCCACTGTCTCCCCATCTATTTGCCATGAAGTGATGGGACCAGATGCCATGATCTTTGTTTTCTGAATGCTGAGTTTTAAGCCAACTTTTTCACTCTCCTCTTTCACTTTCATCAAGAGGCTTTTTAGTTCTTCTTCGCTTTCTGCCATAAGGGTGGTGTCATCTGCATATCTGAGGTTATTGATATTTCTCCCGGCAATCTTGATTCCAGCTTGTGCTTCTAGTCCAGCGTTTATCATGATGGACTCTGCATATAAGTTAAATAAGCAGGGTGACAATATACAGCCCTGACGTACTCCTTTCCTGATTTGGAACCAGTCTGTTGTTCCATGTCCAGTTCTAACTGTTGCTTCTTGACCTGTTTACAGATTCTCAGAAGGTAGGTCAGGTGAACTGGTATTCCCATCTCTTTCAGAATTTTCCACAGTTTGTGATCCAGGCAGTCAAAGGCTTTGGCATAGTCAATAAAGCAGAAATAGATGTTTTTCTGGAACTCTCTTACTTTTTCGATGATCCAGTGGATGTTGGCAATTTGATCTTTGGTTCTTCTGCCTTTTCTAAATCCAGCTTGAACATCTGGAAGTTCATGGTTCACATACTGTTGAAGCCTAGCTTGGAGAATTTTGAGAATTACTTTGCTAGCATGTGAGATGAGTGAAACTGTGCGGTAGTTTGAGCATTCTTTGGCATTGCCTTTTTTAGAGACTGGAATGAAAACTGACCTTTTCCAGTCCTGTGGCCACTGCTGAGTTTTCCAAATTTGCTGGCATATTGAGTGCAGCACTTTCACAGCATCATCTTTTAGGATTTGAAATAGCTCAACTGGAATTCCATCACCTTCACTAGCTTTGTTCATAGTGATGCTTCCTAAGGCTCATTTGACTTCGCATTCCAGGATGTGTGGCTCTAGGTGCGTGATCACACTATCTTGATTATCTGGGTCATGAGGATCTTTTTTGTATAGTTCTTCTGTGCACTCTTGCTACCTCTTCTTAATATCTTTTGCTTCTGTTAGGTCCCTACAACTTTTGTCCTTTATTGTGCCCATCCTTGCATGAAAATTTCCCTTGGTATCTCTAAGTTTCTTGAAGAGATCTCTAGTCTTTCCCATTCTATTGGTTTCCTCTATTTCTTTGCACTAATCACTGAGGAAGGATTTCTTATCTCTCCTTGCTATTCTTTGGAACTCTGCATTCAAGTGGGTATATTTCCTTTTCTCTTTTGCCTTTAGCTTTTCTTATTTTCTCAGTTATTTGTAAGTCCTCCTCAGACAACCATTTTGCCTTTTTACATTTCTTTTTCTTGGGGATGGTCTTGATCACTGCTTCCTGTACAATATCATGAACCTCTCCCCCATAGTTCTTCAGGCATTCTATCAGATTTAATCCCTTGAATCTATTTGTCACTTCCCCTGTAAAATCGTAAGGGATTTGATTTAGGTCATAACTGAATGGTCTAGTGGTTTTTCCTACTTTCTTCAATTTAAGTCTGAATTTGGCAGTAAGGAGTTCATGATCGGAGCCACAGTCAGTTCTCAGTCTTGTTCTTGCTGACTGTATAGAGCTTCTCCATCTCTGGCTGCAAAGAATGTATCAGTCTGAAATTAGTATTGACTATCTCATGATGTCCATTTGTAGAGTCTTGTCTTGTGTTTTTGGAAGAGAGTGTTTGCTATGACTAGTGCATTCTCTTGGCAAAACTCTGTTAGCCTTTGTCCTGCTTCATTTTGTACTCCAAGGCCAAATTCACCTGTTACTCCAGTTATTTCTTGACTTCCTACTTTTGCATTCCAGTCCCCCCTAATGAAGAGGACATCTTTTCTGAGTGTTAATTCTAGAAAGTCTTGTAGGTCTTCATAGAACCATTCAACTTCAGCTTCTTCAGTATTAATGGTCGGGGTATAGACTTATTAGACTTATCAGATTACTGTGATACTGAATGGTTTACCTTGGAAACAAGCTGAGATCATTCTGACATTTTTGAGATTGCATCCAAATACTGCATTTCTGACTCTTTCATTGACTATTATGGCTACTCTATTTCTTCTAAGGGATTCTTGCCTACAGCAGTAGATATAATGGTCATCTGAGTTAAATTCACCCATTCCAGTCCATTTTAGTTAGCTGATTCCTAAAATGTCAATGTTCACTCTTGCCATCTCTTTTTTGACTACTTCCAATTGCCTTGATTCATGGACCTAACATTCCAGGTTCCTATGTAATATTGCTCTTTACAGCACTGGACTTAGCTTCCATCACCAGTCACAGATGACCATCATATCTACTACTGTGGGAAAGAATCCCTTAGAAGAAATGGAGTAGCCCTCATAGTCAACAAGAGTCTGAAATGCAATACTTGGGTGCAATCTCAACCGAATACAAAAACAACAGAATGCTCTCAGTTTGTTTCCAAGGCAAATCATTAAACATTACAGTAATCCAAATCTATGCCCCACCACTAATGCTGAAGAAGATGAAGTTGGATGGTCCTATGAAGACCAACAAGACTGTCTAGAACTAACACCAAAAGAGAAGTCTTTTTCATCATAGGGGACTGGAATGTAAAAAGGGGAAGTCAAGAGATACCTAGAGTAACAGGCAAGTTTTGCCTTGGAGTACCAAATGAATGAGGGCAAAGGCTAACCAGTTCTTGCCAAGAGAACACATTGGTCATAGCAAACACCCTCTTCCAACAACAGAAGAGATGACTCTACACGTGGACATCACCAGATAGTCAATACCGATATCAGACTGATACTCTCTGCTGCCAAAGATGGAGAAAATCTATACAGTCAGCAAAAACAAGGCCAGGAGTTGACTAAGAGCTTCTTATTGTCAAATTCAGACTTAAACTGAAGAAAGCAGGGGGACTTCCACTTCAAGATGGTGGAGTAGAAGCACATGCACTCATATCCTCCTGCAACAGCACCAAATCACAACTAGCTATTGAACAGAAGGATGCTGGAACCTACCATAAAAGATATCCCACATCCAAAGTCAAAGAAGAAGCTACAGCAAGACAGCTGGAGGGGCACAATCACAATAAAATCATATCCGATACGCGCTGGGTGGGTGACCTACAACCTGGAGAACAATAATGCCAAAGAAGTTCTCCCACTGTTGTGAAGGTTTGGAACCCCACATCAGGCTTCATAGTCTGGGACCTGACAAAAGCAGTGGGAATCCCCACGGGATCTGACCTTGAAGGCCAGAAGGATTTGATTATAAGACTTCCACAAGGCTGGGGGAAACAAAGACTTCAGGCTGAAAGAGCACCAAAAAAACCATGTACACACCAAGACTCAGAGGAAAGGGGCAGTGATTATACAGGAAACTGAACCAAAACTACCTGCTAGTATTGGGGTGTCTCCTGTGGAGGTGTGGGTTGGCAGGACTCACCAAAGGGGTGGGGGACTGGCAGCAGCTATCTGGGAAGATCCTGCTTGGCATAAACCCTCTTGGAGATTCACCATCAGGAAGCTTACACAAGCCTTTTAGCCTCCTCCATCAGAGGACAGACAGATGCAGCAAGAACAACCACCCCACAGGGACTAAAACAAAACCACATTTCAGAAAGTCAATCAGCATGAAAAAGCAGAAAGTTATATCCCAGCTGATGGGACAAGATAAAACTCCAGAAGAACAACTAAATGAAGTAGAGATAGGCAACCTTACAGAAAAAGAATTCAGAATAATGACAGTGAATATGTTTCAGGATCTTGGAAAAAGAAGGGAGGCAACATTCAAGGAGATGCAAGAAATGTTTACCAAAGACAAACAAGAACTAAAGAACAACCAAACAGAGATGAATAATACACTAGAAGGAATTCATAGTGGAATAGCTGAAGCAGAAGTACAGATAAATGACCTGGAGGGCAGAATGGTGGAAATCACTGCTGCAGAACAGAATATAGATAAAACAATGAAAAGAAAGGAAGACAGCCTAAGAGACCTCTGGGATAACACTAAACACATGAACATTTGCATTATAGGCATCCCAGAAGGAGAAGATAGAGATAAAGGACCAGAGAAAATATTTGAAGAAATAATAGCTGAAAACTTACCTAACCTGGAAAAGGAAATAATCAACCAAATCCAGGAAGCAAAGAGAGTCCCAGACAGGATAAACCCAGGGAGGAACACACCAAGATATAGTAATCAAACTGACAAAAATTAAAGACAGATAAAATATTAAAAGCAACAAGGGGAAAGCAACAAATTACATATAAGGGAACTCCCATCAGACTATCAGCTTATTTCTCAACAGAAACTCTACAAGCCAGAACAGAATGGGATGACATATTTAAAGTGATGAAAGGGAAGAATCTACAACCAAGCATACTCTACCCAATAAGACTCTCTTTTAGATTTTATGGAGAAATCAAAAGCTTTTCAGACAAGCAAAAGTTAAGAGAATTCAGCACCACCAAAGCAGTTTTACAACAAATGCTAAAGGAACTTCTCTAGGGAGAAAACAAGAGAAGGAAAAGCCCTCAGTTCAGTTCAGTTCAGTTCAGTCACTTAGTCGTGTCTGACTCTTTGCGACCCTATGGGTTGCAGGACTCCAGGCTTCCCTGTCCATCACCAACTCCAGGGAGTTTACTAAAATTCACGTCTGTTGAGTCAGTGATGCCATCCAACCATTTCATCCTCTGTCATCCCCCTTTCCTCCCACCTTCAATCTTTCCCAGCATCAGGGTCTCTTCCAGTAAGTCAGTTCTTCCCATCAGGTAGCCAAAGTATTGGAGTTTCAGCTTCAGTATTAGTCCTTCCAATGAGTATTCAGGACTGATTTCCTTAAGGATTGACTGGTTTTATCTCTTTTCAGTCCAAGGAACTCTCAAAAGTCTTCTCCAACACCACAGTTAAAGAGTATCAATTCTTTGGCACTCAACTTTCTTTATAGTCCAACTCTCACATCCACACAAGACTACTGGAAAAACCCTAGCTTTGACTAGACAGACATTTGCTGAAAAAGCCCTGCCTACAGAAAATAAACTCCAAACAATTAAGAATATTGTAGTAGGATCATACCTATGGATAATTACCTTAAATGTAAATAGATTAAATGAACCAACCAAAAGATATAGACTGGCTGAGCAGATGAAAACATGTGCATGTATGCACTTCCACTTACCACATCACTCTGCTTGACCCTTCAAATTGTACACAATTATTTTATACTGTTAGGTTAATCGTGTTTCCATTATAGCTTGTAATTGTAATTATTTTTTATTTTTTGATTATGAAAACTGATAAACATCTTTTACTATTGCAATTATTAACTATTACTCACTTAATACTTTGGTATCATGATTGGTCAACAGAAAAATTATAGATTTCTATATCACCAAAACTACCATTTAATAGAAAAATGTGTAATCACTTTAAAAAAATCTATATGCACATCAGAATTATCTTAGAGAGTTTTGAAAAACACAAATGCCCAGGTACTGCTTTTTTTTTTGGCCTGAATTCTAGATATGTTTCTAATAAGTAGTCATGTTTACAAACAACGGGACTATATGAGGATCTTTTACTTTTATCTAGTTTCACTTTTTCTATTTCATATTCAGTGCTCCCATTTCATTCAGTTATGTTTTCCAATTTCCTCATCTCCTCTTTATTTTGATGTTCTTTCTCAAGCCTTTATCAAGTGTAGTATAAAGCTTTTGTATACATATATATATATAAACAATATGTATAACACATAAATATTTTAGAAAACATGAATTTTTGCTTAGCTAAAAAATTATGGCATTTTGATTCCATTTGTTTGACTTAGTATGAATAGAATGCTAGATTTCTAATTAAAAAAACAGATATGCAACAAGCAACAAAGGTTTACTGTGTAGCACACAGAACTATAGTCAATATCTTGCAGTATAACAGAAAATAATTGCAAAAATAACATATGTGTATAACTGAATCACATACACAAAAAAGACTTCTACTTTTTGAAATTTAGTAATGTTAATCTTTTTGCCAGTTGTTTTAAAGGTCCTGCTGCTGCTGCTGCTAAGTTGCTTCAGTCGTGTCCGACTCTGTGTGACCCCACAGATGGCAGCTCACCAGGCTCCCCCATCCCTGGGATTCTCCAGGCAAGAACACTGGAGTGGGTTGCCATTTCCTTCTCCAATGCATGAAAGTGAAAAGTGAAAGTGAAGTCGCTCAGTCGTGTCCGACTCCAGTGACCCCATGGACTGCAGCCTACCAGGCTCCTCCATCCTTGAGATTCTCCAGGCAAAAGCACTGGAGTGGGGTGCCATTGCCTTCTCCTTTAAATGTCCTAGGGACATCTAGTAACAAAGTATGAGATACAAAAATTTAAATATATTTGTTTAGGATATGATTAATATAAATTAATTAAATGTAAATATATTTGAATTATTAATGACATCACTCAAGATGCTTCTATCCTTATTTTTTCTGCATTTGATAAAACATTCTCAGAGAAATGTTAATAAGTCTCACTATGATTATATTTTTTCTTTTCCCTTATATTTCTTCTGATGTTTGCTTTATGTATCTTTGTTTCTTTGTTGTTAAGATGTCTAATGCTTTATGATGTCTTCTTTGTGAACTGTACCTTTTATCATTAAAAATATTCATCTTTGTTTCATTTAAAATAAATTTTAAAAAAAGAAGGTAGGGAAAACTTCTAGGCCATTCAGGTATGACCTAAATCAAATCCCTTATAATTATACAGTATAAGTGACAAATAGATTCAAGGGATTAGATCTGATAGACAGAGTGCCTGAAGAACTATGACAGAGACTGCAACATTGTACAGGAGGTGGTAATCAAAACCATCCCCAAGAAAAAGAAAGGCAAAATGGTTGTCTGAGGAGGCCTTAGAAAGAGCTGAGAAAAGAAGAGAAGTGAAAGGCCAAGGAGAAAAATAAAGATACACCCATCTGAATGCAGAGTTCCAGAGAACACCAAGGAGAGATAAGAAAGTCTTCTTAAGTGAACAATGCAAAGAAATAGAGAAAAACAATAGAATGGGAAAGACTAGAGACTGCTTCAAGAAAATTAGAGATACCAAGGGGACATTTCACACAAAGACAGGCACAATAAAGAAAAGAAATGGCAAAGACCTAACAGAACCAGAAGATATTAAGAAGAGAAGGCAAGAACACACAGAAGAACTATACAAAAAAGGTCTTAATGATCCAGATAACCACAATGGTGTGGTAACTCACCTGGAGCCAGATATCCTGGAGTGTGAAGTCAAGTTGAACTTAGGAAGCTTGCTACGAACAAAGCTAGTGGAGGTGATGAAATTCCAGCTGAGCTATTTCAAATCCTAAAAGATGATGCTGTTGGAGTGTTGCAGTCAAGTAGAGAACAGTCTTAGGGACATGAGGTGGGAGCTGAGAAAGTACAGGTTGAGATGTATGGAGAGAGTAACATGGAAACTTACATTACCATATGTAAAACAGATAGCCAATGGAAATTTTCTGTATGATTCAGAGAACTCAAACAGGAGTTCCGTAACAAACTAGAGGTGTGGGATAGGGAGGGAAATGCAAGGGAGGTTCAAAAACAAGGGGACATATGTATACCTATGGCTGATTCATGGTGATATTTGGCAGAAAACAACAAAATTCTGTAGAGTAATTATTGTTCAATTTAAAAAATAAATACTTTTTTTTTAAGTGCTGCAGTGAATATGCCAACAAATTTGGAAAACTCAGCAGTGGCCACAGGACTGGAAAAGGTCAGTTTTCATTCAAGACCAAAGAATGGAAATGCCAAACAATGTTCAAATTGCCATACAATTGCACTCATTTCACATTCTAGCAAGATGATACTCAAAATCCTTCAAGCTAGGCTTCAGCATTACGTGAACTGAGAACTTCCAGATGTACAAGCTGGATTTAGAAAAGGCAGAGGAACCAGAGATCAAATTGCCAACATATGCTGGATCACAGAAAAAGCAAGGGGATTCTTCTGCTTCATGGACTACTCCAAAGGCTTTGACTATGTGCATCCCAACAAATTGTGGAAAATTCTTCAAGAGATGGGAATACCAGACCACCTGACATGCTTCCTGAGAAACCTGTATGCAGGACAAGAAGCAACAGTTAGGGCCACACATGGAACACCAGACAGATTCAAAACTGGGAAAGGAGTATATCAAGGCTGTATATTGTTTACCCTGCTTATTTAACTTATATGCAGAGAACATCATGCGAAATGCCAGCCTGATGAAACACAATCTGGAATCAAAATCGCCAGGAGAAATACTAACAACCTCAGATGATACCACTCTAATGGCAGAAAGTGAAGAGGAACTAAAAAGCCTCTTGATGAAGTGAAAAGAGGAGCGTGAAAAAGCTGGCTTAAAAGTCAACATTCAAGCCACTAAGATCATGGGCTACAGTCCCATCACTTCATGGCAAATAGATGCGGAAACAGTGGAAACAGTGACAGACTTTATTTTGGGGGGCTCCAAAATCACTGCATATGGTGACTGCAGCCATGAAATTAAAAGACACTTGCTCCTTGGAAGAAAAATTATGGCCAACCTAGATAGCATATTAAAAAGTAAAGACATGACTTTGCCAACAAAAGTCCATCTAGTCAAAGGTCTGGTTTTTTCCAGTAGTCACGTATGGATGTGAGAGTTGGACTATAAAGAAAGCTGAGCACCGAAGAACTGATGCTTTGGAACTGTGGTGTTGGAGAAGACTCTTGAGAGTCCCTTGGACTGCAAGGAGATTCAACCAGTCCATCCTAAAGGAAATCAGTCCTGGGTGTTCACTGGAAGGATGGATGCTGACGCTGAAACTCCAATACTTTGGCCACCTGATGTGAAGAACTGACTCACTGGAAAGACCCTGATGCTGGGAAAGACTGAAGGCAGGAGGAGAAGGGGACGACAGAGGATGAGATGATTAGATGGCATCACCGACTCAATGGGCATGAGTTTGAGTAAGCTCCAGGAGTTGGTGATGGGCAGGGAGGCCTAGCATGCTGCAGTCCATGGGGTTGCAAAGGGTCGGACACGACTGAGTGACTGAACTAAACTGTTAGAGTATTCTAGCTGTTAGCTTTTTCTCTCTTCGTCACTTTAAACATCTGTGCCACTTCCTTCTAGTCAGCAAAATTTCTGCTGAAATGTTGGCTTATGTTGTTATGGAAGTTCCTGTCTATGTAACTGTTGCTCTTTTGCTGCTGCTTTTAAGATTCTCTATGCATCTTTAATTTGCTATTGTAATTATAATGTATGTTGGTGTGCACCTCTTTGGATTCATCTTACTTGAGCTTCTCTGTGATTCCTTTACCTGGATGCCTGTTTTCTTTCCCAAGTTAGGGAAGTTTTCAACTATTATTTCTTAAATTATTTCTGTGCCCCTTTCTCTCTTTCTTCTTCTTATGGGACCCCTATGATAGAAATCTGACACATGCTGTTGATCTGTCATAGTTCTCTTCAGTTCAGTTCAGTTCAGTCGCTCAGTCATGTCCAACTCTTGAGACCCCATGGACTGTAGCACGCCAGGCCTCCCTGTCCATCACCAACTCCAAGAGTCTACTCAAACTCATGTCCATCGAGTCAGTGATGCCATCCAGCCATCTCATCCTCTGTTGTCCCCTTCTCATCCTGCCCCCAATCCCTCCCAGCATCAGGGTCTTTTCCAATGAGACAACTCTTCGCATGAGGTGGCCAAAGTATTAGAGTTTCAGCTTTAGTATCAGTCCTTCCAATGAACAGCCAGGACTGATCTCCTTTAGAACAGACTGGTTGGATCTCCTTGCAGTCCAAGGGACTCTCAAGAGTCTTCTCCAACACCACAGTTCAAAAGCATCAATTCTTCAGCACCCAGCTTTCTTCACAGTCCGACCCTCATATCCATACATGACCACTGGAAAAACCATAGCCTTGACTAGACGGACCTTTGTTGGCAAAGTAATGTCTCTGCTTTTTAATATGCTATCTAGGTTGGTCATAACTTTCCTTCCAAGGAGTAAGCATCTTTTAATGTCATGGCTGCAATCACCATCTTCGGACTTTCCTAATTTCTTTTAATTCTTTTTTTTATTTTTTTCTGTTCACCTTGAGTGATTTTCACTACTTTGTTTTCAAGACTGCTGGTCTATTCCTCTATATTACCTAACTTACTGTTGATTCCTTCTGATGTATTTTGTATTTCAGTTATTTTATTCTTCAGCTCTGTTTGGGTCCTCTCTATATTTTCTAACTCTTTTGAAATTCTCACGATTGTCAACTACAAATTGGCACTTTCCAAGAGCACTGCCAATGACTGAACAACAAGGGCATTTGCAACTGCCTTTGCAGAGACTGAACCCTGTGCTGTTGCAGGTGTGAATTCAGGGTGGACTGAGGCACTCTGTGCTCCAGGGAATCTGGTGGGACAAAGTGAAGTGAAAGTGAAGTCACTCAGTCATGTCCAACTCTTTGTGACTCCATGGACTGTATCCTACCAGTTTCCTCTGTCCATGGGATTTTCCAGGCAAGAATACTGGACTAGGTTGCCATTTCCTTCTCCAGATCTTCCTGACCCAGGGATTGAACCCAGGTATCCTGCATTGTAGGCAGACACTTTACCATCTGAGCCACCAGGGAAGTCTGGTGGGACAAGTATTTAGATAGGTATTTTTAGGAACGAATTTTATGATCTCAATCCTTGTATCTCCTCATATCTAGAAAAACACTAAATTCCTTCATGGTGACATCAGATCTTCCTGACTAGCAGAAAACCTTTTGTAAAATGAGTGCTTAATGGTACTCAACTACCCTCTTCACCAAAATCTTGTCTATATTGACCTTCCACTATTGCCTGTTTGGAGCAGTCTCTCAGAGCTATCTGGGGTGCTGCTTCCTCGGCTGCAGTCCTCATTTTGCCCCAAATAAAACTTAACTCTCAACTCCCAAGTTGTACATCTTTTTAGTTGATACTGTGTCCATCCATTCTTTCCTTAACTTCAATTAGCATCTTTGGGATCACTGCTTTGAACTCTTTGTCAGCTCAAGTGTTTATATCCACTTTGTTTAGTTCTTTTTCTGAGATTTTGTCTTGTTTCTTCATTTTTTCAAACATAGTCCTCTGTTTTCTCATTTTACCTAATTTTCTGTTTTTATTTCTCCTTTCACACGACTGCCTCTGTGCAAGGACTCCGAGAATGAGAGCCTTTGTGTACTCCCTTTCCAGGGCTCTGTAACAACCCAGAAGGGTGGGATGGGGTCAAGAGGGAGGGGACATAGTACAACTATGGCTAATGTATGTTGATGTATGGCAGAAATCAAACCAATATTGTAAATCAATCATCAATCAATTAAAAATAAATAAATATAATTTTTTTTTTTTTTTAAAGAGTGGAGTTATCTGTTTCCTATAGCCCTCCGGCTCTCTGGACTATAAGCCCAGCTGGTTTTTAAGAGCCAGATGTCTTCCTAGTGCAGGTCCCCTGACCAGGACATCCCAGTGTGGGGCTCAAAGCCTCGCTCTTTGTGTGATTGTGATATTCTTTCTATTTGTGGGTCAGCAACCTGCAGGTGTGTGTCTTGACTATGTTGCATCACCCTTTTACTTGGTTCATTTGGTTCTTTATTTCTATCTTTAATTGTGAAAACTCTTTTGTACTGGTCTTCAGGTTGTTCTCATAAATAAATTCTCTGTAAGCAGCTATAACTTTGGTATGCCTATGGGAAGAGATGAGTTCAGGGTCTACCAACTCTCTGACCTTGGCCACACTTTCTATTTTTTCTGTTTTAAATCTCTGCTTTTCCAATGCTTTTAAAATTCCTCATATTGACACAAACCTGTGCAGATACAGTACTAATTATGCCCATCTATATGGAAATAGAAACAAGAGCATTCATATCTAACATAGGCATATTTTGCTGTTTAGTCGTGAGGCATATATACACACACATAAATATACACAGTTAACAAAAATGTTCACATTTCATATCTCATTAGATTATCACAATAAACCTCAAGTCTGGAGGTCAGTTATTATTATTACTACATTTATTTCATAGCAGACAAACTACTATTAAGATATTAATATAGCTGCCCAATGTTATAGAGTTAGTAAGTCAGGGTTTGAACTTTGGACTTTTGATCTGCATTTATTCACAGTGTTCTGCCAATTATCATCCACTGTCTTCTCCTCTGCTGCTGCTGCTGCTGGTAAGTCGCTTCAGTCGTGTCTGACTCCGTGAGACCCCATAGACAGTAGCCCACCAAGCTCCCCCATCCCTGGGATTCTCCAGGCAATAACACTGGAGTGGGTTGCCATTTCCTTCTCCAATGCATGAAAGTGAAAAGTGAAAGTGAAGTTGCTCAGTCATGTCCAACTCTTAGCGACCCCATGGACTGCAGCCCACCAGGCTCCTCTGTCCATGGGATTCTCTAGGCAAGAGTACTGGAGTGGGCCGCCAGTGCCTTCTCCACTAAACACCTACACATACTTTCATATTCTTGCTCAATACAACAAAGTAAACTGAAAAAGAGGAACACTACTTGACTGTTAAGCGAGGTGAGATAGTTTGGACACTGACTTAGGAGTTCTATTCTTAAGCCTGTTCTCAGCTGATCAGTCTCAAACCAGACCAATGACACAGATACAAAAATTCAACTCAGTATTTTAAAAATTCAGCAACATTCAGACCAAGCAACTGGAAAATTATCTTTTGCAGTTGTCAAATACCTACTCAAGACTGAACATCTGGATAAACATTCAATTACCCAGATGTTTTTAAATGGCTAAATACTTTGCAACATGACTACCAAATATATAATTGATAGAATGTTTTATAAACATCCAGATGTTTTAAACTTCAAATGCAGTCTTTAAGCAATTATGGATGAGTTATCTCCTTCCTTTATTACACCTGTAATATTCAATCACTCTCATAAGATGCTTAAATATGATGAGGTCCATTGAGATACTTCACAGACTCAGAGATGAAAATATATTAATTTTCCAGCTGGATATTCATATGGTCAAAATAATATATTACTCACCATCATGGGGCGGGTTATGAAGAACCCTAACATTTCATTTGTAAGTAATTAACACTGGCTCACCCACCGGAACCATGGGGGATGATTTTGTTTTCCAAAGTCTTCCTGTTCAAGCAGTATCCATTTTTTTGCCCTGCAAATAATTATATTCTTCTAGAAGTTACATCCTGTCTTCTACCCTTTAGCAATAAAAAAGCACACAAAAAAGAGGAGGAAAACTAAAGCAATATATCAGTCCACATTCTTCACTGTCCTCTGCCTAATTCATGCCTTTTTCAGGAGAAAATCAACTGCCAGTTCTCTTATTATGGCCCTGTGAGTAGTTTATTATCCTCTAACATCAATCAATTCATTAATTTTTTTTTTCTTATATTGAGGACTGAGTTCCAGTGAATGAAACATTGCACAAGATTTTATAGTAAAGAGTAAAAAAGAGACATAATATCATAATGATTTGAAGTTTATATTCTCCTATTCATTCAATATTTATAATAATTTTGAGAGACGGAGACTATAATGACCATTTTATCTATGAAGGCACTGCAGCTCAGAGACGTTAAACAACTTAAGGAAAAGGGTCTTTGGGTCAGACCTCATTCCAAATCCAGTGGTCTATAGGTTTTCTAATATTGTGCTCAGTGGAAATCTTAGGTCTTGAGATGTTAAATATCTTGTGAAAAGGACTGCTGTGACTGAATGGTTGTGTCCCCAGACTCCAGATTCCTATGTTGAAATCTAATCCTTAATGTGATGGTGTTTGGAGGTGGGTCATTTGGAAGGTGATTAGGTCATGAAGGTAGGGCTTTCACAAATGGAATTAAGACCTTTATACAAGAGGCTTCTGAGAAGTCCCTTCCTACTTGCACTGGTAGAAGCCAAGAAAATAATGGAAGATGGTCATCTATGAGCAAGAAAGCTGAACCCTTATCAGACACTGAATCTATGGGCACCTTGATCTTGGACTTCTCAGGCTCCAGGACTTCTTTATCCAGGACAGAGAAATAAAATGACTGTTGCTTGTAAGCCCCCTAGTATCTGATATTTTTATCATAGCAACCCAGAAAGACTAAAACAAGAATGTTCCTTAGAAAAACACTTTATAGAATCAGTTTAACTTTATTTAACATTTCCCACACTTATTGGGCTATGAAGGCTTTCTACCAAAAACACTTACTAAATTCCTATAGTTCTAGCATTCTATAGAATAATTTGGATAATGATACACTAGCTATTATAGACTTGTTCTCAATTAAAGCTTACAGTCATAACTGTCAGTACATTCTCCATCATTTCCTTTTAGAAATGTTTTTTCTAATCTCCTTGCTATCAGCTAAGATCAGGTACTCCCATATTCTTTTCCTGATATGCCTCTTTAATCTTTTCTTGTTCTTCTTTCTTATTGTTTGCCTGAATTTTATTTCTCTAAAGCTATCTCCCTCTTTATTCTATATCCCATCCTTTATTTTATGCCCCATCCCCATTTTTTTTTTTTCATTAACATACTGTATTTTTTCTGAGATAATGTCTTGCTCCTTTTCTGGTACCTTGCTACTTAAAAGTGTAGTTTGAGAACCAGCAGTATAGTATCACCATCACTTGGGAGTTTGTTGGAAATGCTGAATCTAAGACCCTACTGCACACCTAATCAGTCAGAATACACTTTTAGAAAGAATTTGCAGGCAATCTCATGAACATGGGAGACTGAGGAACCTGCTTTATCATAGTATTTACACCCCTCCTTGGCTCAATAATAACTATGTCCTCAAAGCAGTGAAAAGATTACTTGTGAAGGGTGGGTCCCATGATGAGGAATGAATTACATATAGACTATTAAACATGCATGTTTACAAATACACTTATATAACTACAATTATTATATCATTCAGCTACTACATATCTTTCAAAATTCCCCACGAATTCATGATAAAGTCTAAGCTCCACAGCATAAAAACCCCTCGTGATCTATTCCTACATAGCCTGTCAGCCTCATCTTTCCCATCTTGCCCCAAAATTCCACTGTTATTTATCTTCTAGCCATAATGAATGACTGTAATTTGTTAAACAGTCTGTGTTTTTTTTCTCTTGTCCTTGTTACTTTGCCCATTAACCCCTCGCTGTCTGGTATGCTTTGTCTTTCTTCACCTGGCCTATGCCTACTTGTCTTTAAGCTCCTATCATAAGTGGCAATGCATCTGAATGTCATTACCTGCTCTCTTCACACCCATATATATTCACTTATTTCCTCAATAAATACTGATTACATGCCCATCAGCTACCAACTACCTCTATTATAGCACTCAACATGCGTTACAATTGTATGACATATTGTCCTCACCAGATGAGAAATTCTCTGAGGACAAAATTATCTTCATTCATTCAATAAATATTTGCTAAGTACCTTAACTGGGCTTCCCTGGGAGCTCAGCTGGTAAAGAATCCACCTGTAATGCAGGATACCCCAGCTCAATTCCTAGGTCAGGAAGATCCTGAAGAAGTACTTTAACTACATGTTTTATAAATGGTGCCACATACTGAGATGTACACATGAAAGTCATTCATTAAAGGGATAAGGAAGAGGAACTGACTGATATCCTCACTCTATCCTCTATGGGATATGAGAAACTTCATCTTAGTCTTTTTTGGAAGAGCTCCAACTCAAAATTCTTACTTCTATATCCCCCAAAGTTTCCTAACTTTTAGTTTAAAAGATGTACCCACCATAATAATCAAATACAGTATTCTCATCTTGAAAAATTAAACAAGGACTTAAATCTGGGTATGCTGTGTTATAGGAGAGATTAGAGATGATAAGAGGGGACATGGGTTATAGCAAAAAAGAATATGGCTCTACAGCTAGACTTTCCTGATACAGACTACCATTCTAATGCTTACTTGTTTGACTTTAGCTGACTTATTTCAACTTTCCAAGAATCCACATACTCATCTATAAGGTGAGAATAATAACAGTACCTTCAACTTTTATATTTATTGAGGGATTAAATGACAAAATGCACACAGAGCACTTAGGGCAGGGACTAGAATAAAATAAATGTTCAATAAATGTTTACTACTATTACTATTTGTGCATGGGATTTACATTTGGACTACGTTTTCAAAACAACATTATACCACCACCAAAAGGAATTGCTAAGTGGAAGAAAATTTGGGGTTTCTTGCCATATACTTGAGACAATGATTTATCCTCTTTCCTTCTCCAAGAAAATGAATGGAAACAAGAGTTTTTCTAGTTATAGTCCACTCAGTTTACCCAAAGAGTCCCCCCAGACCAGTTGAAACAAACTGAAGGCAGTCAACTGCAAGGTTGTAAGCAAACTCCCTTTACTGCACAAACCATGGGAAATGCCAAAAAATTGTGAAAAAGTACAAGAAGACGTAAAAGAATCTCACTTGACACTCCAGTCCTTGGCTTGGGACAGCAACAAAAATGTTCTCAATGACAGCAGAGACCTTTTCCATTGTTCAACTCAGCATTCTACTTAGGACTTAATGACAGAAGGCGTTGCAGTTCTAATTATTTTCCTCTGGGTCCCACCCAGGCCACCCTCCAGCAGTTCCTCTGCAGCCCTGCCCAAGCCGTGTAGAAGAGAAAAGGCACAAAGCGGGATGTTTGTGGCCAGACTGTCTCCAATTAGTGGGAATGAGAACAATGATTGGCCTTTCCTCTGGGCCAGCCTGGAAAAAACATCCTACATTGTTGGGTGGGATGGGGAAAAAGTTTTTGGCCAATGGATCAAATTCCAACCTGGAGTCTTCAGGGATCCAAACTGACTGTGACCCATTTAAACTGATTAGTCAGAGCCTCAGAAACTCAGAAGTATATGGTAATAGCCCTAGAAAGGATGGTGGTGTGGCTATTAAACCATGTCTATTAAGTCTAGAGCACTTAAAATCACCAGCTTGCTTGTTTTAAAAAGGCAAGTTCCCATTCTAAGTAAGCTGAGTCAGTAGGCTTGGGATAGGGCCCAAGAATCTGAAATCTTAACAACCATCTCTCCTCCCCCAGAACCATTCTGTTCCAGGTGACCTGTCCATCAGTGTTTTAGGGGGTAAAAAACTGCCCTGAATGGATCTGAGGACTGGCTTTAAACAGTCTGATGCCCAGGTCATAAGAAGGTGACATTTCAGATCATACATAATACAATTATGAAAAGACAGTAATGATTAATAGTTAGCATTGAGTCTAAGAAATAATGACCAGAATTAGTCAAATATAAGATTCAAATTCTAGCTCCTATACTTCAGGACCAAAAACATACTTTTCTGAGACTCCTGATTCTTCTAATATGGTGAGGAAAAATATGGTTGTTGTCTTGGGTAAGTGAGTCATTGTATGTAAATACACTTGTAAATTGCAGAAAGCTCAACAAATATTTATGGTGATTAATATGATTCTCTCATAACTAAATGTATTTAACAGTGAGATTGTAACAATTTTAAGAACTAAGCCATAGAAACAACATTTGAGTAGTGGAGAGAGATTTTAAAGCCACTAATAAATAGATTTCAGAGCAAGTAAGGGGCTATTCAGGATGTCCAAATCTCATTATATAGATTATGAGCATATATTACTAACATGTAATACATATTTATGCATATGCATCTAAGTATACTGAAACACAAATGCAGCATATATGACAGCATTTCTAGGCTCCAGCGCCATCAGTGACCTTGGCTCACTCATTATTTTCTCAAGTCCAGTAAGCACAATCCAATAAAAAGAACTCCTGTGACAAACTTTTCCACTTTGTTTTAAACCCATCCACTCACTCGTCAACTGCTATAATTCTCTTAAGCTGTGGAGAATTTTCTAGCTAGCTCTAAGTCTAAAGAAACACCTCTGTTACTGGGGCCAGCTCACCCTAGAATGCTGTAAGCTCCTGGAAAAATACCTCAGCACCCAGCACTAAGACTAGGATTCACAGGAGCTTCTTCTCTGTACCTTGATGCTGACACAATTTGGCTATAGCTTACGTGAGAGGAAAAAAAAAATGAGGATTAAAAACTGGGGGCAGAGAGAGTAATAATGTAAAGAAAAGGCTTGAGAAAAAAGAATCCCCAAGAAACTCTAGCCAAATACATATAATAATTTTTACATCTGGTGGGGAAATAGCCAGGAAAGAACCCCTATGTAGGTGGTGGGTCCTGAGGGAATGTCAAGTTGATGAAGCTATCATTCACATGCTCCAGGTTTGGCTTCCCTCAGCCCCCTCCCCAACTCCCCTACACACAAGCTGTTCCTTAGATCAGCAGAGGGTCTCCTCTCTGCAAATGTACCCTTAAAAATCTAGATCCTCTGTAGTCCCAGTGCCTCAGTCTTTAGGAGAACAGGAGGCTTAAGTCAAATGACCGCTCAGGGGAAGAAATTCAGAGGAAATGCATACTTAACCTCCACTGTACCCAGCATATCGCACCTCCCTCACAGCACAGAGGTGGCCCCCGAAGAGTCAGGCAAGTTGAGAGCTTGTAAGCCTGAGTGCTGGCAGTGCTGGAAATTGGTGGCAATACTGTGCAAAGACACACAGAGGAAAGCTGCTGCTGCTGCTAAGTCACTCCAGTCATGTCCGACTCTGTGCGACCCCATAGACGGCAGCCCACCAGGCTCCCCTGCTGGTGGGGGTAAAGGGAAGTCTGGAGTGGCTTTCACCTTTATTAGTTGTGTGCCCTAAAGCAATCTGCTTTAACCTCTCTACACCCAGTTTCTTGATCTATCCAGTAAAATGAACAATATCTGCTCCTACTCTAACAGCAGAGGACTGCTGAGAACATCAAAGTCAAAATTCAGTAAAAAATAGCATTTAGCCATTTACTCGGGATGTGTTCTCTTCCTCATTTCTACAAAAAAATCTAAGAAGGCATAGAACAATAACTCTGTATACGAGACAGCAAAAGAGTCACTGATGTATAGAACAGTCTTTTGGACTCTGTGGGAGAGGGCGAGGGTGGGATGATTTGGGAGAATGGCAGTGAAACATGTATAATATCATATATGAAACGAGTCGTCAGTCCAGGTTCGATGCACGATACTGGATGCTTGGGGCTGGTGCACTGGGACGACCCAGAGGGATGGTACGGGGAGGGAGGAAGGAGGAGGGTTCAGGATGGGGAACACATGTATACTTGTGGCGGATGCATGTTGATATATGGCAAAACCAGTACAATATTGTAAAGTTAAAAAATAAAATAATAATAAAAAAAAGAACAAAAATGGAGATCAAAATCCAAAAATGTATTCTTGCAGTTTACATTAGATAAATTAGGAAGAAGCAAGCTCATTTGTTACACTAAAAAGTTTAAATATTGATTTGCATGAGGTTGATTCAAAATGTGCAAAATATGGACTTAAGACTATTTTTGCACATAACATTTTGTTTAGTTACAAATGAGGAAAAGATAATGAATACAATAATGATTGTCTATATTAATCGCACATACACATATTTTAAATAACCAATTTATGGATATTTTGTAGTCATTTTTCTATGCAATATTTCTTGTGGTTATACTTATCGAAATTTGATTTTATGTTCATTAAATCTAAGCATCTTGTTTAGTCTGTGTTTGCATTTTGGATGTCTTTGCCTTTTCACTTTATTTTTGTTGTTAATTCATTTTTTAAATATTGGTACCTGAGGTACTGGGTATAAAATAATAACCAAAACCTGGTTCTTTACCACAGTTATTTTGAAATATATTGTTCTGAACAGGAAATATACTTCTTTTGTCCAAATTATTCTTGGTATTGCTTTATATCTAAAAATAATTCATTACTGTATTATACTAAATACATTATTTCTGGTTGAGGGATTATGATAAACTTATGAAATTAATTTAAAAATGTCAAGTACTAATGATGCTCTCAGCATAACATCATTTAAACTAAAATTGTTTAATAAAAATTGTAACAAAAAAAAAGAAGGCATAGAACAAAATAAAATTTTAATGATAACACTGAAAACTAGAACACATTATTAGCTATCCCTCCCTATTTTTCTCTATCAGTATTCTAGTGCAGCATCAGCTGCTGCTGGACAATTGGAACAATAGAGCTGATTTCCTGGCTTCTGCTCTTGGTCCCCAATAGGGCGGAGCCTGGTGGGCTGCCGTCTATGGGGTCTCACAAAGTCGGACACGACTGAAGCGACTTAACAGCAGCAGCAGGGCATTTTTTATAGATAGCACGCAGGATTTATAAACGGTTTTTTATGAACTATATCATACATACAAAAGAGTAGGTATAATGATATATAGAGCAAACATCCAATTTAATAAATAGGTTTTCACCAATTCCTACAGCTTCCTGTGAGTCTCTTTCTGATTATATCCCCCCTGCCTTTTCCTGAACGCTAATCATGCACAATACTATATTTTGTCATTTCCTTACTTTTTTCTTTGTATCATTACCATAAAGGTGTGCACGTGCTTAGTCACTTCAGCCATGTTTGACTCTTTGCGACCCTATGGACCACAGCCCACCAGGCTCCTCCGTCTATGGGATTCTCCAGGCAAGAATACTGGAGTCGGTTGCCATGCCTTCCTCCAGGGGATCTTCCCAACCCAAGGATCAAACCCATGACTCTCAAGTCTCCTGCATCAGCAGGTGGGTTCTTTACCACTAGTGCCACCCGGGAAGCCCACAAAGGTATATGTCCTCAAATAATAAACCGATTAGCTTTGCCTCTTCAACTTTATTTAATGGAATCATCCTAAGTACTCTTTGGTTACTTGCTTTTTATTTTTCAATGTTATGTTCCTGAGATTCATCCAAGTTGATGAATGTGCGTGCATGCTCAGTCATGTCCCACTGAGCCACATGGAAAGCCCATATTGATGCATACACTAGCCCTTTAAATTTCACTATTGTATAATATCTCACTGTATGGATCAACAATTTGTTATCTTTTCTTCTAGTCATGTACATATGGGTTATTTTCAGTAATTTACTATTATAAGCAATACTGCTATGGATTTGCCTATACATGTTCTCTGGTACACATTTTAGAGTTTTTCAAGGAATGTTTCCAGGAGTGCAATTGCTAGTCTTGAGGTACACACATCTTCAACTTTATCAAATAATGCAAAAGTGTTTACTAACGGAGGGATTAATTTACCAATTTATGATTTCACCACAAGTTCCTTTTGCTCCATATCCCTATCAGCAATTGGAATTGTCAGATTTTATAGTTCTAGCTAATCTTTCAGTTTTAATTTGCATTTCCTGATTATTAGTGAGGTTGTATATGGTCAGATATGATTAGTAGTCACTCACATATTTTCTTTTATAAGTTACCTGCTTATATCTTTTGTCTCTTTTCATTTTGGGTTGTTTCATTTTGTTATTTATCTATTTTGCATGCTAATCCTTTTTCAGTTACGTGTTACAAATATCTCTGTTATCTTTTCATTTTATTTATGACATCTTTTGATGAAAAATAATTCTAATTTTTTTTTCTTCTGCCAAGACAGCTTTTTCCATTTATTTATATAGGTACAGGGCACAGATCAGCAAGCACATTGTATGAACAGAACCCAAACTAAGAAATAAAATCTCAGTAAGACACTCTGAAAGTTTCCACTTGAAGTCCTTTTTACAACATAGGGATTTGAACAAAAGCAGCTTCCCTTTTCTCTCCCGGGGGAAAGGAGGAAAAAGCCACAGTGCCTGCATCCTTCAGCAGCACCCCGCTCTCAGGTTTCTCCTTTCTCTCCCTAATCTTCTGATAGAATCTGGATGTAGAAGGACATGTGGGGCAGAACCTGATGGTTCCAGAGTCCACTTGGCCTCTTCTTAAGAACCCTGGAAGAACTGCCACTTGGTCTTGTTTCTCTTTCAAATCTGGGGCATTTCATACCTCCTTTTTCTCTGAGCACTTGGTCATGTCCCATCAACATGCTATTACACCCATTCCCTGGATATTCTTGTAATCTCTGGACAATTGTTCACATTCCATTTAGCAGTCTATTATATCCATTCCATGGCTCAGCTGGTAGAGAATCCACCTGCAGTGTGGGAGACCTGGGTTCAATCCCTGTGTTAAGAAGATCCCCTGGAGAAGGAAAAGGCTACCCACTCCAGTATCCTGGCCTGGAGAATTGCATGGACTGTATAGTCCATGGGGTTGCAAAGAGTCGGACATAACTGAGAGATTTCCCCTTTCACTTTTCACTTTCACCTGAATATTTTTCCTCAAATTATTTCTTTGATTTTTTTTCATATTCATTTTCTCTGTTTTCTCTTTCCCAAACTCTCAATATTCAAATATTGGCCTTCCTCTTTTGCTTTATACAATGCTTTATAAAATAATGTAAGGCTTTATATTTTCTATATAAAATTATACATATACAAATATAGATTTAATTCTAATTTTAGTGTAAAGTTTATCAGGCATTTTCCTTTATTGTTTGTATATTTTGAGTCTGTACAATAAGTCTTTCCATATCCCAAAGTCATAAAGAATTCCACAGGAGTGACTTAAGTTTTGCCTCCCAAATTTGCCCTAATTCTATCTGGGTATTTTAAAGACTTTTTTTTTTTTTATTTCAAAGTGTACTCATATATAGAAATGTACATAAACTGTAAATATATAGGTTAATTATCATAGAGTGATCATCTGTGTAACTACCACCCAGGTCAAGAAATAGCAAGTATGCCAGTCCTCCAGAACTGCCCCTGCAGCTCTTTCAATTACTATTCCCTGCCTACCACATCAAGTATAACGACTATTTTAACTTGTAACAAAGGAGTCCGATTTTGCCTGCCTGTTTTCAAAGTTCATATAATGGAACCTTCTTCATATAGTGCAATCTTCTGTACTTGGTTTCTTTCATTCGACATTATATTTTTCATATTAACCTATGTTGTTGCATTTATGAGTAGTTTGTTTTCACTGATATAAAATATACTGTTAAATGAATTATACTATAATTTACTTATCCACTTACTGCTGATGGACACTTGCATTGTTTCCAGTTTGAGTTATTACCAATAATAATCATCAATATGAACATTCTTAAACATATCTCTTGGAAAACATCTGTCACAATTTTGGTGGGTACATACCTAACAAGTGTGGAGTTGAATTGCTGAGTATGCAATTGTTGGATATGCACAGTGTCAGTAAATATTGTCCAAGAGTTCTCTGAAATACTTGCACCAATATATAATTCCATTCACAGGGTATGGGGGCTGTGGTTGTGTCACATCCACACCATCAAATGGCACTGTTAGTCTTTTTAACTTTAGCCATTCTGATGGCTATGTAACAGTACCCTGTTTTGCTTTATTCTGAAAATTTCCATTTTATTAGTAAGTATGAACATCTCTTTATATGTTTATTGGTCAGATGGACATCCTGTTTCATGAAATGTCTATTCAAACATCTTGTCCAGTTTTCTATTCAACTGTTTTCTTTTCATGTTGAATGAAATTTTTGTATATTGGGTATACAATATTTATACTATACTGGATATTTATTACAAATTAATACAATTCTTTGTTAGTTATATATGTTACATATATATATTTTCTTCCCATCTGTGTTTAAAGCCTTTGACTGTGTGGATCACAACAAATCATGGAAAATTTTTAAAGAGATGGAAATACCAGGCCACCTTACCTGTCTCCTGAGAAACCTTTATATAGGTCAATAAGCAATAGCTAGATCTACACATGGAACAATGGACTGGTTCAAAATTAAGAAAGGAGTATGTTAAGGCTATATATCTTCACCCTGCTTATTTAACTTATATTCAGAGTACATCATGCAAAATGCCAGGTCAGATGAATCACAAGCTGGAATCAAGACTGCTGGGACCTATGGGATGAAGCAAAAGCAGTTCTAAGAGGGAAGTTTATAGCAATACATAATAGCCATACATGTAGCAATACAATCCTACCTCAAGAAACAAGAAAAACACCAGACAACTTAACTTTACACCAAAAATAACTGGAAAATGAAGAACAAACCCCCCCCCAAAAAATTAGTAGAAGGAAAGAAATCATAAAGATCCAAGCAGAAATAAATGAAAAAGAAATGAAAGAAACAATAGTAAAGATTAATAAAACTAAAAGTTGGCTCCTTGAGAAGACAAAAAAACAAAAAACTGACAAGCCTTTAGCCAGACTCATCAAGGAAAAAAGAGAGAAGAATCATATCAACAAAATTAGAAATGAAAAAAGAGAGGTTACAACAGACAATGCATAAATACAAAGGATTAGAAGAGATTATTATGAACAACTATATGGCAATAAAATGGATAACCTGGAAGAAATGGACAGATTCTTAGAAAAGTTCAATTTTCCAAGACTGAACCAGGAAGAAATAGAAATTATGAACAACTCAATTACAAGAATTGAAATTGAAGCTGTGATAAAAAAAAAAAAAATCTAAAAAACAAAAGCCCGGGACCAGATGGCTTCACAGGAGAATTCTACCAAACATTTAGAAAAGAGTTAACGCCTATCCTTCTAAAACTCTTTCAAAAAATTGCAGAGGAAAGAACACTTCCAAACTCATTCTACAGGGCTACCATCAGCCTGAACCAAAACCAAACAAAGATAACACACAAAAAAAGAAAACTACAGACCAATACCACTGATGAACTTAGATGCAAAAATTCTCAACAAAATTTTAGCAAACAGAATTCATCAACACATCAAAAAGCTCATACACCATGATCAAGTTGGGTTTATTCCAGGGATGCAAGTATTCTTCAATATATGCATATCAATCTATGTGATATACCACATTAAATTGAAAGATAAAAACCATATGATAATCTCAATAGATGCAGAAAAAGCCTTTGACAAAATTCAGCAACCATTTATGATTCAGTTCAGTTCAGTTCAGTTGTTGAGTCATGTCCGACTCTTTGCGACCCCATGAATTGCAGCATGCCAGGCCTCCCTGTCCATCACCAACTCCTGGAGTTCACCCAAATTCATGTCCATCGAGTTGGTGATGCCATCTAGCCATCCCATCCTCTGTTGTCCCCTTCTCCTCCTACCCCCAATCCCTTCCAGCATCAGCATCTTTTCCAATGAATCAACTCTTCTCATGAGGTGGCCAAAGTAGTGGACTTTCAGCTTTAGCATCAGTCCTTCCAAAGAATAACCACGACTGATCTCCTTTAGAATGGATTGGTTGGATCTCCTTGCAGTCAAAGGGACTCTCAAGAGTCTTCTCCAACACTACAGTTCAAAAGCATCAATTCTTCAGTGCTCAGCCTTCTTCATGGTCCAACTTTTACATCCATACATGACCACTGGAAAAACCATAGCCTTGACTAGACGGACTTTTGTTGGCAAAGTAATGTCTCTGCTTTTGAATGTTCTATCTAGGTTGGTCATAACTTTCCTTTCAAAGAGTAAGCATCTTAATTTCATGGCTGCAATCACCATCTACAGTGATTTTGGAGCCCCAAAAAATAAAGTCTGACACTGTTTCCACTGTTTCCCCATCTATTTCCCATTAAGTGACGGGACCAGATTCCATGATCTTAGCTTTCTGATTTAAACTTATTTTTATGATTAAAACTCTTCAAAAAATAGGCATAGAAGGAATCTACCTCAACATAGTAAAGGCCATTTATAAGCCTACAGCAAACATTAGTCTCAATGGTGAAAAACTGAAAGCATTCCCCCTAAGATCAGGAACAAGACAAGGGTGTCCACTTTCACCACTATTATGCAACATAATTCTGGAAGACCTAGCTACAGCAGTCAGAGAAGAAAAAGAAATGACAGGAATCTGGATTGGAAAAGAAGAAGTAAAGCTCTCACTGTTTGCAGATGACATGATATTGTACATAGAAAATCCTAAAGATAGTTTCAGAAATTTACTAGAGCTAATCAGTGAATTTAGCAAAGTTGCAGGATACAAAATCAATACACAGAAATCACTTGCATTTGTATACTAAAAGTCAAAAATCAAAAATAGAAATTAAGGAATCAATCCCATTCACCATTGCAACAAAAGAATAACTAAGAATAAACTTACCTAAGGAGACAAAGGTTCGTCTAGTCAAGGCTATGGTTTTTCCTGTGGTCATGTATGGATGTGAGAGTTGGACTGTGAAGAAGGCTGAGCGCCAAAGAATTGATGCTTTTGAACTGTGGTGTTGGAGAAGACTCTTAAGAGTCCCTTGCACTGCAAGGAGATTCAAACAGTCCGTTTTAAAGCAGATCAGCCCTGGGATTTCTTTGGAAGGAATGATGCAAAAGCTGAAACTCCAGTACTTTGGCCACCTCATGCGAAGAGCTGACTCATTGGAAAAGACTCTGATGCTGGGAGGGATTGGGGGCAGGAGGAGAAGGGGACGACAGAGGATGGGATGGCTGGATGGCATAACTGACTCAATGGACGTGAGTCTGGGTGAACTCTGGGAGTTGGTGATGGGCAGGGAGGCCTGGCGTGCTGCGATTCATGGGGTCTCAAAGAGTTGGATATGACTGAGTGACTGAACTGAACTGAACTGAAGGAGACAAAAGAACTGTGCACAGAAAATTATAAGACACAAAGAAATCAAAGACAACATAAACAGATGGAGAGATAGTCCATGATCCTGGGTAGGAAGAATCAATATTGTGAAAATGACTATACTACCAAATGCAATCTACAGATTCAATGCAATCTCTATCAAATTACCAATGGCATTTTTTTTTTTTTACAGAACTAGAACAAAAAATGTCATGATTCATATGGAAACACAAAAGAACCCGAATAGCCAAAACAGTCTTGAGAAAGAAGAATGGAGCTGGAGGAATCAACCTTCCTGACTTCAGATTATACTACAAAGTGACAGTCATCAAGACAGAATGGTCCTGGAAGAAAAACTGAAATATAGACCAATGGAACAAGATAGAAAGCCCATAAATAAACCCATGCACCAATGGGTACCTTATTTTTTACAAAGGAGGCAAGACTACACAATGGGGCAAAGAAAGCCTCTTCAATAAATGGTTCCTGGAAAACTGGACAGTTACATGTAAAAGAATGAAATTAGAACACTTCCTAACACCATACACAAAGATAAACTCAAAATGGATTAAAGACCTAAATGTAAGACCAGAAACTATAAAACTTTTAGAAGAAAACATAGGCAGAACACTCAATGACATAAATCAAAGCAAAATCCTCTATGACCCACGTCCTAGAGTGTGGAACCTGATTAAACTTAAAAGCTTTTGCACAGCAAAGGAAACTATAGGCAAGGTAAAAAGACAGCCCTCAGAATGGGAGAAAATAATAGCAAATGAAACAACTGACAAAGGATTAATTTCCAAAATATACAAGCAGCTCATACAACTCAATACCAGAAAAACCAACAACCCAACCCAAAAGTGGGAAAAAGAGTGAAACAGACATTTCTCCAAAGACATATGGATGGCTAACAAACACATGAAAAAATGCTCGACATCGCTCATTATTAGAGAAATGAAAATCAAAACTACAATGAGAGATCACCTCACATTGGTCAGAATTGCCATCATCAAAAAGTCTACAAACAATAAATCTTGGAGAGGGTGTGGAGAAAAGGGAACGCTCTTGCACTGTTGGTAGGAATGTAAATTGATTCAACCACTGTGGAAGATAGTATGGAGATTCCTTAAAGAACTAGGAATAAAACCACCATATAACCCAGCAATCTTACTCATAGGCATATACCCTGAGGAAACCAAAATTGAAAAAGACACATGTATCCCATTGTTCATTGCAGCACTATTTACAATAGCTAAAACATGGAAGCAACCTAGTTGTCCATTGACAAATGAATGAATAAAAAAGTTGCACTACAAAAAAAAAAAAAAGAAGTTGCACTACATATACACAATGGAATATTACTCAGTCATAAAAAAGAAAGCATTTGAGTCAGTTCTGATGAGGTGGATGAACCTAGAACCTATTATACAAAGTGAAGTGAGTCAGAAAGAGAAAGATAAATATCATATTCTAACGCATATATACAGAATCTAGAAAAATGGTACTGAAGAATTTATGGGGCAGCAATGGGAAAACAGACATAGAGAATAGACTTATGGACATGGGGAGAGGGGAGGAGAGGGTGAGATGTATGGAGAGAGTAACATGGAAACTTAACATTACCACAGTAAAACAGATAGCCAATGGGAATTTGCTGTATGGCTCAGAAAACTCAAACAGGGACTCAGGATCATTCTAGAGGGGTGGGATGGGGCAGGAGATGGGAGGGAGGTTCAAAGGGAGGGGATATATGTATACCTATGGCTGATTCACGTTGAGGTTTGACAGGAAACAACAAAATTCTGTAAAGCAATTATCCTTCAAGAAAAAAATAAATAAATAAAAAGACTGCTGGGAGAAATAACAACCTCGGATATGCAGATGATACCACTCTAATGGCAGAAAGTGAAGAGGAACTAAAGAGCCTCTTGATGAGGATGCAAGTGGAGAGTGAAAAACCTAGCTTAGAACTCAACATTAAGAAAACTTTAGATCATGGAATCTGGTCCCATCACTTCACTGCAAATAGAAGGGGAAAAAGTGGAAGCAGTGATATCTTAGGCTCCACAGTCACTGCTGATGGTGACTGCAGCCATGACATTAAAAGATGCTTGCTCCTTGGAAAGGAAGCTATGACAAAACTAGACAGCATATTAAAAAGCAGAGACACTTTGTCAACAAAGGTCCGTCTAGTCAAAGCTATGGTTTTTCCAGTAGTCATGTATGGATGTTAGAGTTGGACCATAAAGAAGGCTAAGTGCTGCAGAACTGATGCTTTTGAATTGTGGTATTGGAGAAGACTCTTGAGTGTCCCTTGGACTACAAGGAGATCAAACCAGTCAATCCTAAAGGAAATCGTTCCTGAATATTCATTGGAAGGACTAATGTTGAAGCTCCAATACTTTGGCCATTTGATGTGAAGAACCAACTCACTGGAAAAGACTCTGATTCTGGGAAAGACTGAAGGCAGGAGGAGAATGGGGCAAGAGAGGATGAGAAGGTTAGCATCACTGACTCAATGTACATGAATTTGAGCAAACTCCAGGAGATAGTGAAGGACAGGGAAGCCTGGTGTGCTGCAGTCCATGGGGTCCCAAAGAGTCAGACATGACTTAGGGACTGAACAATAGCAACAACATCTGTGGTTTCCTTTTCATTCTCTACATGCTATTTTTTGATTATCAGAAGTTCTTAAATTTAACATCATCCAGTTTATCAATATATTCCTTGACAGTTGGTGCATCTATGTTATTTTCTATTAATAGTTCTGCTTTTTTATTCTTCTTGTTTAGATTTATAATCCACATAAAACTGATTTCTTTGTAAGACAGGTGCTATTATAGATAGCTAGATAATGACCAAGCATGATTTTTGAAAACATAATCATTTTTCACTTATCTACAAAACAGAAATAGTCACAGATGTAGAAGACAAACTTATGGTTACTACAGGGTAAGTTGCGGAAGGGATAAATTGGGAGGTTGGGAATGATAAACATATTCTACTATATGTAAAACAGATAACTAATAAAGACCTACTGTATAGCACAGGGAACTCTATTCAATACTCTGCAAAGACCTATATAGGGAAAAAAACCTTTTAAAAAAGTTGATATGTGTAAATGGTAACACGTATACTTAATTCAGCGCTGTACAACAGAAATTAATAGAACATTGCAAATCAACTATATGCCAATAATTATTTTAAAAAAGAAAAACAAGAAAAGTTAATCATTTTTCATGTGTGAAGTCCATAAACACAAGGCTTGGCTTCTTGGCTCTCTGTTCTATTTCACTGGCCTATTTGCTTCCCTCTGTATCAAAACCATGTGCTTTTAATTACTCTAAGTTTATAATTTGTCTTTTTATCTGTAGAGAAAATCTACTCTTGTTCAAACATGACATTGCCATTCTTAGCTTTTTGCTATACCATGTAAATTATGGAATCAATTTGCTAAATTCATAAAAAAACTATTGGGATTTTTATCAGTTTAATTCAGTTCATTTCAGTCACTCAGTCGTGTCCGACTCTTTGTGACCCCATGGAAGGCAGCATGCAGGGCTCCCTCTCCATCACCAACTACTGCAGCCTACTAAAACTCATGTTCATTGAGTTGGTGATGTGATCCAACCATCTCATCCTCTGTTGTCCCCTTCTCTTCCTGCCTTCAATCTTTCCCAGCATCAGGGTCTTTTCAAATGAGTCAGCTCTTCACATTAGGTTGCCAAAGTATTGGAGTTTCAGCTTTAACCTCACTCCTTTCAATAAACATTCTGGACTGATTTCCTTTAGGATGGATTGGTTGGATCTCCTTGCAGTCCCAGGGACTCTCAAGAGTCTTCTCCCACACCACAATTCAAAAGCATCAATTCTTTGGCACTCAGCTTTCTTCATAGTCCAACTCTCACATCCATACATGACTACTGGAAAAACCATACCATTGACCAGATGGACCTTTGTTGGCAAAGTAATGTGTCTGCTTTTTAATATGCTATCTAGGCTGGTCATAACTTTTCTTCCAAGGAATAAGCGTCTTTTAATTATATGGCTGCAGTCACCATCTGCAGTGATTTTGCAGCCCCCCAAAATTAAGTCTGCCTCTGTTTCCACTGTTTCTCCATCTATTTGCCATGAAGTGATGGGGCCGGGTGCCATGATCTTTGTTTTCTGAATGTTAAGCTTTAAGCCAACTTTTCCACTCTCCTCTTTTACTTTCATCAAGAGGCTCTTTAGTACTTCTTCACTTTATCTGCCATAAGGGTGGTGTTCTCTGCATATTTGAGGTTATTGATATTTCTCTTGGCAATCTTGATTCCAACTTTTTTTTTCTGTATACAGAGATTTTATTCAATTTTAAAAGAAAACGAGAACTTTAGACAATGCTTTGACCCTATTACAAAGCAAATCTGTCCAGCTTTGAACCAAATTCCAAGAGTAGCCAGCTATTTTTCAGCAGCTGGCAAGAGCACCCTTAATGAGCTCTACTGACATTTCTATCTTCTTCATCCATATGGTAAAAAACCAATCTAGACTCCTTGATAAGCTTTATGTGGCCATTTGAGTTTTACAAATGGTTTCTCTAATGGTATGCCAAAATCATTTTTGTGTTCTCTCGAGACAGCTTTACTATACAATGGCACCCCACTCCAGCACTCTTGCCTGGAAAATCCCATGTATGGAGGAGCCTGGTGGGCCGCAGTCCATGGGGTCGCTAAGAGTCGGACAAGACTCAGCGACTTCACTTTGACTTTTCACTTTCATGCATTGGAGAAGGAAATGGCAACCCACTCCAGTGTTCTTGCCTGGAGAATCCCAGGGATGGGGGAGCCTCATGGGCTGCCGTCTATGGGGTTGCACAGAGTCCGACATGACTGAAGCAACTTAGCAGCAGCAGCAGCAACAGCAATGTTTATCTTGGTAGTGAGTCTTCTGTAAACAGTCAACCAACACTCTATGTTATGGAAACCAATCTATATGCAATTGAAACAATCCACAGGTTCTAACCTGGAAACACTAGAAAAAGAATCTGAATGCATTAATCACAGCACTATGAAGACTATATCTACCCTATGAAGAATGATGTGAACAGCTACCCTAATACAAGCTTTACTTTCCTAGAGCCAATAGGTCTGTCATTTAAGTCAATGACAGCAGCTGTGGCTTCATCCCGAGATCCAAAAGCCACCATAGCTTCACTGGTGGGCATATCTTTTTCATTGTACTTTAAACAAACTGAGCCTGGGATCACTTGATAACTGTAAAAGAAATCTAAAATCTCATCAATAGACACAGTGAAGGGCATGTTCTGTACTTTAATTATTGTTGGTCCTGGTTTTCCAGAACTAGATCCAAAGCCAGGAGGACCACCAATGTGGATTGGGCCAGAGCCAGGGCCAGAGCCAGAGCCAGGGCCAAAGCCTGGAGGCCCAAATGCCCGGGGGCATTTCCAAGGCCAGGGAGCCCACTTCCAAAGCCAGAGGGGCCACCTAAGCTACCAGGGCTATTTCCAAAATTCTAAGGGCCCCCTCCAAATCCTGGTCCACTTAAATTATTTGGTCCACTTCCAGAACCTGGAACATCCAGTCCTAGACCAGGCAAACCACTATTTCCAACTGAAGGCATTCCAGGCCTAGCATCACCAAAGGCCCTTCCTAATCCTGGAGGAGGGAGTGGTGTTCCAAAGGCATTTGACCCACCAAAATTACCAGGAAAGTTAAATGGAGGCCCACTGTTGGCCTCCTTAGATCCTACAGCCAAGAAGGCATGCTTTTCACCTCCTGCACTAGGCATTCCCGCACCAGGCATTCCCACACCAGGCACTCCTGCACTGGGAATTCCTGCATTGGGCATTCCTGCAGCAGGCATTCCTGCATTGGGCATTCCCGCAGCAGGCAGTCCCGTACTGGGCATTCCTGAACTGGGCAATCCCGCATTGGGCATTCCCACATTGGGAATTCCTGGAACTGCAGGATTACCTGGCACAGACCTCTTTAACCCCTTTTTTCCTTGGGCAGGAGGATTTTTCTCAGTCTCTCTCATATCTTCTAAAGTAACTACATGAACAAAAGCTTCTCTCCCATTAAGTTTTTTACGGTGTAAGTGTTCAGACTTACATGTATCATCTTCATTTTTAAACTGAACCAATGCCTGTCCTAGACCTTGCCCATTGTTATCAACAAGAACATGTACAGCATTTTCATCCACTGGGATTCCTTCTAGGAACTGAAGAACACCCATCTGGTAATGCTGAAGGGAATATTTGTTATATGGGCACAGACTTTGGCAGAGGTGACATCCCCCTCCGGATTTAAGATCATTTCCCTCTGGTCATAGCTGAAGTTCTGCAGTCTTTTTCGAATCATATCTATCTTTTCTAGCATACCTTTCTTGGTAATTGGATGAACTTGAATAAAGCAATTACCCATGTATTGTTTATGATGACACAGAGCAGCCTTATAGTCAGCCTCATTCCTGAACTCTACGAAGCCTTCACCCGTTGCTTTCCCATTGGGTCCATAAGCAATATAAATACTATCTTCCACAATATCCAACTTTTTAAAAAAATCAGTGACATGTTTGTTTTCTGCTTCAAATGGCAGCCCTTTCAAGTAAACACAAAAACCAGCCTCATGTGGTGATCTTGACCTTGACCTTTTCTGCCCACTGGGCGATTCTGACCTGGGAAGTGGCTAAGGAGGGGGATGGGTTTGTCCAGAAGGTCCTAAACTTTGCTTAAAAGTGATATGGCCTCCAGCAGCTACCCACTGTCTCTCTGTGGCAGGACTAACTTCCACATAGCACTAAATCATCAGCATTCTGTTTCGTTTCAAAGCTTCAAATGTATCTTGAGGGGAGAGAAACTTAACCAATCCATTCCTGTTATTTCGACCTATATGATCTTTCAACAAATGCACCGCATCAACACGGAGCCCATGGAAAAAATCTCGGACATCACTTTCCATTGCAGAAAAGGGCATTCCATGCACACTGACATACAGATAGATCATCAGGGTTGATGGGAAGTGGTTCCACATTGCTTTGCGAGTTCATCTGGACAGGGTTAATAGGATTCAACGGACCCAGAAACACAGGGTTCAGGTTATTGTTCAGATTCACAGGTGCTCCAGAGCCATTCATTCCAGGAGGTAGAGGTGCCACAGGTGGTGGGTTCAAAGGTAGCATACCTGACATGGGTGGCAGTGGGGTCATGGGTGACCCAGAAGGGACTGGGGGAATTGAGGGCACAGGAGGCATTGTAGGTACCAGAGGAGGAACTGGAATTGGGGGAATAGACGGAATTGGCGGCAAAGATGGCATCGCTGGGATTGGAGGAATTGGTGGAGATGGGACCGTGTTCATCGGAGAGGCTGTGCTCGGAATAGTTGAGCTAAACGTTGGGCTCCCAAAGGAAGCCCCCATGTTTGAAAGAGCTGTTCCTATGCTGGCTGTGGAAAATGTCTGTACATTTTTGCTGCTTTCATGAACAGAAGTGGTGGCAGTAACTACACTGGATGAAGGATTATTAAAGTTGGGGACTGTTGTAGGCAAGTTCACCCTGCCACTCATTCCTGAGCTAGGTGGTGGTCCTGATCTACTAGCATTTGCTGGTGGTATATCTAGGTTGGCAGTTTCAAAACGCCTACGACTCAGTTCAATCATATTCTGCATTTCCGTTTTACTACTCAACAACAGTGTTACTTTTGATCCTTTAGTTGTACCACCTGTGCACATCACACCAAGCCTTGCATCTTCATCAGTGGCAAAAACGATGAAAGCCTCACCCAGTTCACCCCCTACAATATGCACACCCCCATCAGGAATGGTCAATCCAGAGAAGAAGCAGCGAATGTCCATAGTCCCCGCCACAATTGGGAGACCTTGCAAACGGATGACCACAGCTATGCTGTGCTGAAACCACACATACCTCCTTCTTCTCTGCTTCACCCAGCTTGTGCTTCTTCCAGGCCAGAGTTTCTCATGATGTATTCTGCATATAAATTAAATAAGCAGGGTGACAATATACAGCCTTGACATACTCCTTTTCCTATTTGGAACCAGTCTGTTCTTCCATGTCCAGTTCTAACTGTTGCTTCCTGACCTGCATACAGATTTCTCAAGAGGCAGATCAGGTGGTCTGGTATTCCCATCTCTTTCAGAATTTTCCACAGTTTACTGTGATCCACATGGTCAAAGGCTTTGGCATAGTCAATAAAGCAGAAATAGATATTTTTCTGGAACTCTCATGCTTTTTCAGATACAGCAAATGTTGGTGTTTTGATCTCTGTTTCCTCTGCCTTTTCTCAAACCAGCTTGAACATATGGAATTTCACAGTTCACATATTATTGAAGCCTGCTGCTGCTGCTGCTGCTGCTGCTGCTGCTGCTGCTGCGTTGCTTCAGTCATGTCCAACTCTGTGAGACCTGAGACGGCAGCCCACCAGGTTTCCCTGTCCCTGGGATTGTCCAGGCAAGAACACTGGAGTGAGTTGTCATTTCCTTCTCCAATGCATGAAAGTGAAAAGTGAAAGTAAAGTCGATCAGTCGTGTCCGACTCCTAGTGACCCCATGGACTACAGCCTACCAGCTCCTCCGTCCATGGGATTTGCCAGGCAAGAGTACTAGAATGGGTTGCCATTGCTTTCTCCGATTGAAGCCTGGCTTGGAGAATTTTGAGCATTACTTTACTAGTGTGTGAGATGAGTGCAATTGTGCAGTAGTTTGACTATTCTTTGGCATTGCCTTTCTTGGGGATTGGAATGAAAACTGACCTTTTCCAGTCCTGTGGCCAATGCTGAGTTTTCCAATTTACTGGTATATTGAGTGCAGCACTTTCACAGCATCATCTTTCAGGATTTGAAATAGCTCAACTGGAATTCCATCACCTCCACTAGCTTTGTTAAGCTAATGCTTCCTAAGGCCACTTGATTTCACATTCCAGGATGTCTGGCTCTAGGTGAGTGATCATACCTTTGTGACTATCTTGGTTGTGAAGATTTTTGTTGTACAGTTCTTCTGTTTATTCTTGCCTCTTCTTAACATCTTCTGCTTTTGTTAGGTCCATACCATTTCTGTCATTTATTGTGCCCAGCTTTGCATGAAATGTTCCTTTGGTATCTCTAATTTTCTTGAAGAGATCTCTAGTCTTTCCCATTCTATTGTTTTCCTCTATTTCTTTGCATTGATCGCTGAGGAAGGCTTTCTTATCTCTCCTTGCTATTCTTTGGAACTCTGTATTCAGATGCTTATATCTTTCCTTTTCTCCTTTGCTTTTCATTTCTCTTCTTTTCACAGCTATTTGTAAGGCCTCCCCAGACAGCCATTTTGCTTTTTTGCATTTCTTTTTCTTTGGGATGGTCTTGATCCCTGTCTCCTGTACAGTATCATGAACCACCATCCATAGTTCATCAGGCACTCTATCAGATCTAGTCCCTTTAACCTATTTCTCACTTCCACTGTATAATCATTAGGGATTTGATTTAGGTCATACCTGAATGGTCTAGTGGTTTTCCCTACTTTCTTCAATTTAAGTCTGAATTTGGAAATAAGGATTTCATGATCTGAGCCACAGTCAGCTCCTGGTCTTGTTTTTGCTGACTGTATAAAGCTTCTCCACCTTTGGCTGCAAAGAATATAATCAATCTGATTTTGGTGTGGACCATCTGGTGACGACATGTGTAGATCTTCTCTTGTGTTCTTGGAAGAGGGTGTTTGTTATGACCAGTGCATTCTCTTGGCAGAACTCTAGTAGCCTTTGCCCTGCTTCATTCTGTATTCCAAGGCCAAATTTGCCTGTTATTCCAGGTGTTCCTTGACTTCCTACTTTTGCATTCCAGTCCCCTATAATGAAAAGGACATCTTTTTTGGGTGTTAATTCTAGAAGGTCTTGTAGGTCTTCATAGAACCATTCAACTTCAGCTTCTTCAACCCCAGCCTTACTGGTTGGGCATAGACTTGGATTTCTGTGATATTGAATGGTTTGCCTTGGAAACGAAGAGAGATCATTCTGTCATTTTTGACATTGTATCCAAGTACTGCATTTCAGACTCTTTTGTTGACTATGATGGCTACTCCATTTCTTCCCCGGAATTCTTACCCACAGTAATAGATATAATGGTCATCTTAGTTAAATTCACCCGTTCCAGTCCATTTTAGTTCATTGATTCCTAAAATGTTGACATCCGCCTCAGTCAGTATATCCTATCAAGAAGCTTTCATAGGCCTCTTATCCTTCTCCACCAGAGGGCTGCTGCTGCTGCTGCTAAATCGCTTTCAGTCATGTCCGACTCTGTGCGACCCCACAGACAGCAGCCCACCAGGCTCCCCTGTTCCTGGGATTCTCCAGGCAAGAATACTGGAGTGGGTTGCCATTTCCTTCTCCAATGCATGAAGGTGAAAAGTGAAAGCGAAGCTGCTCGGTCATGTCCAACTCTGAGCGACCCCATGGACTGCAGCCTACCAGGCTCCTCTGTCCATGGGATTTTCCAGGTAAGAGTACTGGAGTGGGGTGCCATTGCCTTCTCAGGGCACAGAGACTGAAAACCACAATCACAGAAAACTAACCAATCTAATCACATGGACCACAGCCTTGTCTAACTCAATGCAACTATGAGCCATGCCATGTAGGGCCACCCAAGACAGATGGGTCATGGTGGAGAGTTCTGACAAAATGTGGTCCACTGGAGAAAGAAATGGAAAACCACTTCAGTATTTTTGCCTTGAGAACACCATGAACAGTATGAAAAAGCAAAAAGATAGGACACTGAAAGATGAACTCCCCAGCTTGGTTGTTGCCCATTTTGCTACCGGCAATCAGTGGAGAAATAACTCCAGAAAGAATGAAAAGCCGGAGCCAAAGCAAAAACAACACCCAGTTGTGGATGTGACTTCTGATGGAAGCAAGGTCCAATGCTATAAAGAGCAATATTGCATAGGAACCTGGAATGTTAGGTCCATGAATCCATGCAAATTGGAAGTGATCAAACAGGAGATGGCAAGAGTGAGCTCTGACATTTTAGGAATCAGCAACTAAAATGGACTGGGATTCTGATCAAATCTTTACTAAATCTGACAAGAATTAACTTCTTTTTTTTTTCTATTTATTTTCAATTTATTTATTTTAATTGGAGGCTAATTACTTTACAATATTGTGGTGGTTTTCACCATACATTGACATGAATCAGCCACAGGTGTACATGTGTCCCCCCGTGCCAAACCCTACTCCCACCTCCCTCCCCATTCCACCCCTCTGGGTTGTCCCAGTGCATTGGCTTTGAGTGTCCTGTTTCACAAATCAAAGTTGGACTGGTCATCTATTTCACATATTACTTAGGTCTTTCCCTCCACGAATTTAGTATATTTCTCTCTCTCTCTCTCTGTATATTATATTTTGTTTTGCATATAAATAATTACATTACTTGCTACCACTAGCACTTTTGTGCTTTTCCTCTACATTTCTTATGCCTTCATTTTTTTTCTTACATTTTTTTCTGTATCTGTTGAACAAAAATCATATAATTTTCTTGCTTGAGAGGCATTACTCAATACATTTTTTTCCCCTAATTCTGAACTAAACTGACTTCTGGAATATTCACTACTTGGTCATAGTGTATTTTTTCCCACACACTGCTAAGTTCAGTTGCTAATATTTGTTTAAGATTTTATAATACTTGTTCATGAGTGATTCTGACCTGTACTATTTCTCATTCTTTAAACTGTTCTCATCTGGTTTTGTTATTACAATTATACAAGACCATTATGGTTTCCCTCTTTCCCTCTATGATCTGAAAGACGTTTTGTACTGTTTGCATTTTCTAATCCACGGATGTTTGGTAAAAGTTACCTACAAAATTAGGCTTGTTATTTTCATCATAGGATGTTTTTTAAAACAGTATTTAAATTCTTCAATAGTTACAGAACTATTCAGTTTTTCTGTTTCTTATTGAATACAGTTAACTTTATATTTCTTCTAGGAATTAAATATTTCATAAGCTTTCAAATGTGTTAAATAAAGTTAATCATAATTTTATTTTACCTTTTTACCCCTGTTAAAACTGAAGTTAGAGCATACCCTTTCAAAGTCTGATGTTTATGCCTTCTCTTTTTCCCCTTATTTTAACAAGATTATTTCTTTCTTTCTACTTGACAGGTATATTCTTTTTTATTTTTCTCACTTAAGTTGTATGCTGCTGCTGCTGCTGCTAAGTCTCTTCAGTCATGTCCAACTCTGTGCGACCCCATAGACAGCAGACCACCAGGCTCCCACATCCCTGGGATTCTCCAGGCAAGAACACTGGAGTAGGCTGCCATTTCCTTCTTCAATAAGTTGTATGCATGGTACATCAATTTTCAGGCTTTATTCTCTTCCAATATAAGTAGGCAAATCTATAAATTATCTCTTAAGCACTACTGTAGCTATATCCCACACACTTTTATATATGCTGCTTTTCTTAGCATGCAGTTATACAAATTTAGTAAGGGATATAGAAGTGTGTTTTAAAATTTCTAATGTGAAAATAAACAAAAAGATTCTCCCACTGAAAAATTTTAAAAATAAATAAAAATAAATTTTAAATTAAATTTAAAAACTATTTTAAAATATATAACATAATACTAACCAAAAAATCAGTTGTGTTTCTTCCTGTACATTAACAATTGAACAATATGAAAAGGAAATTGAGAAAATTCTATTTACAACAGCATCAAAAAAGATAATACACTTTGGAATAAATTTAATTCAGGAGGTGATTTATATACTGAAAACTATAAAACACTGTGAAAAGAAATTAGAGAGAATACAAATAAATGGGAAAACATCTGTGTTCATGGCATTGGAAGACTTAATATTGCTAAAATAATATTGCTAAAATGTTAATATTACCCAAAGAAATCTACAGAGTTAATACAATCACTATCAGAAATCTAGTTGCATTTTTTGCCAAAAAAAAAAAAAATCCTAAAATTCACTTGGAATCTCAAGGAAACTGTACATCCAAAATATTCTTGAAAAAGAACAGAGTTAGAAGTCTCACACTTCCTACTTTTAAGGCTTCTCTGGTGGCTCAGAGGGTAAAGAATCTGCCTGCAGTATGGGAGATGCAGGATTTGATCCCTAGGTTGGGAAGATCTCCTGGAGAAGGTAGTGACTACCCGCTCCAGTATTCTTGCCTGGAGAATTCCATGGACAGAAGAGCCTGGTGGCTACAGTCCACGGGGTCGCAGAGTCAGACACGACTGAGCAACTAATGAGCATCACAAAACTATAATAATCAAAACAATGTAATACTGGCATAAAGACAAACATACACCAATAGAATAGATTAGAGAACCCAGGAATAAATTCTTGTATATATGGTCAAATGATTCTTGACAAGGGTGTCAGGACCACTCAGCAAGGAAAGGACAATCTCTTCAAAAACCTACATTGGGAAAATTAGATATCCACATGGAAAATTATGAAGCTGGTCCTTATCTTATAACATATACAAAAATGGATCAAAGACTCAAGAGCTAAAACTGTAAAAAACATACAAAAACACAGGCTTAAAGCTGTATGACACTGAATTTAGCAGTGATTTCTTGGATATGATACCTAAAGCATGGACAATAAAAGTAAAAATAAGTTAATGAGACTCCATTGAAATGAAAAACTCATGTGCACCCATGTACAACTGTGTAATTACAACCAACAGCATGAAAATGCAATTAATAGAATGCAAAAGAGTATTTGAAAACTACACACACACACATATATACGTGAATGTATGTGTATATATATATATATATAAAACACTAGAATATATTTTTAAAAAACCCTATACCTCAACAAGGGTGTCCCAGTAGTAAAGAAACCATTTCCCAATGCAGGAGATTCAGGGGACATGGGTTCCATCCATGGGTCAGGACAATACCCTAGAGTAAGAAATGCCAACCTGTTCCAGTATTCTTGCCTGGAAAATTCCATGCACAGAGGAGCCTGGCGGGCTACAGTCCATGGGGTCGCAAAGAGTCAGATACAACTGAGTGACTGAACACGCATGCACAGCTCAACAACAACCAAAATATACCCCATTTAAAACATGTGCAAAGGACTTAAATAGACATTTTACCAAAGAAGATATACAAATGGCCAATGGGCATATGAAAAGATGTTCAACATCAGTAACCATTCAGTTCAGTTCAGTTCATTTCAGTTGCTCAGTCGTGTCCGACTCTCTGCGACCCCATGAATCGCAACATGCCAGGCCTCCCTGTCCATCACCAACTCCTGGAGTTCATCCAAACCCATGTCCATCGATTCGATGATGCCATCCAACCATCTAATCCTCTGTCGTCCCCTTCTCCTCCAGACCCCAATCCTTCCCAGCATCAGGGTCTTTTCCAATGAGTCAACTCTTTGCATGAGGTGGCCAAAGTATTGGAGTTTCAGCTTCAACATCAGTCCTTCCAATGAACACCCAGGACTGATCTCCTTTAGGATGGACTGGTTGGATCTCCTTGCAGTCCAAGGGACTCTTAAGAGTCTTCTCCAACACCACAATTTAAAAGCATCAATTCTTCGGCGCTCAGCTTTCTTCACCGTCCAACTCTCATATCCATACATGACTACTGGAAAAACCATAGCCTTGACTAGACGGACCTTTGTTGGCAAAGAAATGTCTCTGCTTTTAAATATGATGTCTATCTATCTAGGTTGGTCATAACTTTCCTTCCAAGGAGTAAGCATCTTTTAATTTCATGTCAGCAATCACCATCTGCACTGATTTTGGAGCCCCAAAAAATAAAGTCTGACACTGTTTCCAATGTTTCCCCATCTATTTCCCATGAAGTGGTGGGACCGGATGCCATGATCTTCATTTTCTGAATGTTGAGCTTTAAGCCAACTTTTTCACTCTCCTCTTTCACTTTCATCAAGAGGCTTTTTAGTTCCTCTTCACTTTCTGCCAGAAGGGTGGTGTCATCTGCATATCTGAGGTTATTGATATTTCTCCCGGCAATCTTGATTCCAGCTTGTGCTTCTTCCAGCCCAGCGTTTCCCATGATGTACTCTGCATAGAAGTTAAATAAGCAGGATGACAATATACAGCGTTGACGTACTCCTTTTCCTATTTGGAACCAGTCTGTTGTTCCACGCCCAGTTCTAACATTAGAGAGATGCAAATCAAAACTACAATGCAGTATCAGTTTACATCCATCAGGATAGCTACTATCAAAAACAAACAGAATATAGCCAGGAAGAATGTGGAGAAACTGGAATCTTTGCACCCTGTTGGTGGAATGTAAAATGCTGTAGCTGCTATGGAAAAATATATGGCAATTCCTCAAAAAAACACAAACCAAAAAAAAGAAAAACATCACTATGTGATACAGCAATTTCATTTCTCAGTATACATCCAAAATAACTGAAACTAGTATCCCGAAGAAATATTTGTACACCTCTGTTTATAGCAGTATTATTCATAAAACCAAGAAGTAGAAGAAACCCAAGTATTCACGGGCAGATAAATGAATATACAAAATGTGGTACATAGAAGGAAGGAAATTCTAACATGTGCTGCAACATGTATATACACTGAGGATATTATATTTAGTGAAAAAAGCCAGTCACAAAATAACCAACACTGATTTCATCTGTACAAAGTATCTAAAGTAGTCAAATTTACAAAACAGAAAAGTAAAATTGTGATTTCCAGGGGCCCTAGGGAAGGAGAAATAGGTAGTTGTTTAATTGGTATAGAGTCTCAGCTTTGCACTATGAAAAACTTCTGGAGACTGGCTGCACCAGCAATGTGAATACTTAACAAAGAACTGTACACTTAAAGGTGGTAAGATGTTTTATGTATTTGCAATTTTTAAAAAACCTAAAGTTGTTCTCTAACTTAAAAATTTTATGACTATGGTTAAGCCAATAAAAATGTGTGATGGACCCAAATGCAAAACAAAACAAAAACTACAAGTGAGATATCATTTCAAAAATGAGAAAAACATGAGAAAACATTCTGCCTGCAGGGCTTTGGGGAAACAAGCATATTCATACATTGCTGACAGGGATCCAAATTAGCATAAACCTTTTTGGTGAGAAATGGAGAAATATCTGGGACTTCCCTGGTGGTTCAGATCATAAAGAATCTGCCTGCAATGCAGGATATCCAGATTCAATCCCTGGGTCGGGAAGATCCCCTGGAGAAAGGAATGGCTACACATGCCAGTGTTTTTGCCTGGAAAATTCCATGGACAGAGGAGTCTGGTGAGCTACAGTCCATGGGGTCATAAAAAAGTCAGACACAACTGCGCACTGGTACCCAGGTAGAACTATCTAACACAATTAGGAATGTGCTTACCTTTTGACTAAGTTTCACCTCTAGAAATTTACCTTAAAATACTCCTCCAAAAAAAAAAAAAAATGCTCCTCCAACAATATGAAAGTAAAGCTGCACAGTACAGCTTTGTTTTGTAACTGCAAAATGTTGGAAATACTCTAAATTCCCAAATATAGGTAAGTAGAATAAACTATGGCATATCTGTATATTTTATACAGAAATTTATACAAGCAATGTTTTACATATATATTCATGTGTGTGTGTGTGTATATTCTCCAAGGTGTATAAGATTTCAGATTCCTGGGCCTAATATGTGGACATTTCACTAGTTTTTTTTTTCTATTTGTTTTCATGTTGGTGTCCAAAGTTTCACTGCTATCAGCACTATATAGATGTGCTAGTCTTACTTGTGCTAAGTATTATAACAATAATCTGAAAATCTGATTTCATATATGTAAGATGACACCATTAGGTTGCTTTAATTTACACTTCTCTAATACAAAGGATAAGTAATTTTTTATATTTGTATATTATTTGTTGGGTTTCCCTGGTGGCTCAGTGGTAAAGAATCTGCCTGAGAAGCTGGAGATGTGGGTTTGACCCCTGGGTTGGGAAGATCCCCTGGAGAAGGAAAAGGCAATCCACTTCAGTATTCTTGCCTGGCAAATCCCATGGACAGAGGAGCCTGGTGGGCTACAGTACATGGGGTCACAGAGAGTTGTATATAATTTAGTGACTAAACAGCAACAACATACTAATTGTTGCTCATCTGTGGATTTTTTGAAATCTAAGAGAGTCATCAAAAGTATGACTTCAACAAGTCACTCATCAGTTCAGTTCAGTTCAGTCCAGTCGCTCAGTCGTGTCCGACTCTTTGCGACCCCATGAATCGCAGCACACCAGGCCTCCCTGTCCATCACCAACTCCCGGAGTTCACTCAGACTCATGTCCATCGAGTCAGTGATGCCATCCAGCCATCTCATCCTCTGTTGTCCCCTTCTCCTCCTGCCCCCAGTCCCTCCCAGCATCAGAGTCTTTTCCAAGGAGTCAACTCTTCGCATGAGGTGGCCAAAGTATTGGAGTTTCAGCTTTAGCATCATTCCTTCCAAAGAAATCCCAGGGCTGGTCTCCACTCATATCTATCATCAAAATGATTGCTTTAGAAGAATTATTGATATTATTAATGAACAATGACATAGTCATCAATTTGATACCTTTAGTGAATCCTTTTTTTGATATCCCCTCTTTGACATGACAAACTTTTCAGTAATAGTCATTAAATAAAATTAATAATGGTTAAAAACAGCAGGAGAGGTATTGTTCAGATATCTCCCAGACCTCAGATTTTAATTTCTACCAGGTTTAAAGTCAGTTACAAGATTGGATGTTCATTTTTTTGTCCCAACATCCAAAGTCTACAGACAAAAACAATTATTTCAATTGGAGAACACTGGCATCTTTTTTTTTTTTTTTCAGTGTTTGGTAAGGATTTATAAAATCATGAAGTTGTCAAGTATTGACTGCTTCCTTTGCTCTTTTCTCCTCTTCTTTGAACTGTAGAGAAAGGTTCATATTTATTCTAAAAAGATTCACTTCCTTTCTTAACTGGATTAACTCTCTTCATCTGGAAATAGTATTGACCAAGCAGAAATATCAAAATAGATTAAAATATCATTCACTGTCTCTTCTTCATCAAAGTCTTGGCTTTACTAGTATAATTTTCTTCTCCATTAAAAAAAAAAAATGCTGTCAGTGTTGACGCTTACTAACATTTCCTTTCTCTTCCGCATTGTCAGTGCTTATAGTAAATGATTCATTATTGTCTTTCATCCCTTTGTCATCTGAATCTTGTGTTGTTTCTCGTATGCATGCTTTGGATGTGCCAACTTGCACTCCTCACAATTTTTATAAAGTCTGGGCAATGTTGAAGGCATTACACATTTCAAAACAGATCCAGACACTGCTGAAATTGCCTCTTTTGCTTCTTGAGCTCCACTGAGTTGTTACCCTTTCATGTTGGCATTGGTTTTGACTTCAAATTACTTTATGAAATTCACAAAAAATTATTAAGCAGTTTCTAATTTTAGAACAATTTTCCAAATGACTGAAAGGTACTTCAAATTCCTGTAGGACAAAAGTGTAGAATTCAGTAACTTTTATATCAACCTAGTAGTTTTAATTTTGATGTCTTTTATCAGAATCTTATGCAAAATACTTTATGGAAATAACTGTCTAATAATTAGTTAGTGAAATTTAATATGACCAAAATATCAGAGGAAGGGTCAATTTATACAATGACTAAATTGTACCACTAGAACAATATTTTCTTGATTTGTTCTTTAGCTTAAAAACAAAAAGTTAAAGTGGAATATATTTCAATTTTTAAAATATTTTCCAGGATCATTAAAAATTTAACATATTAACTAAAATTTGTACTTTGGAAAGAAAAATATCTCACCTCAGTTTTCACTCTGTTCCACTGTTTAAATTTTAAACAAATAACAACTCCATGTAGTATTACAGAATAACAAAATTGAAGTAACTATACTGTTTCTTCATTTTTACAATTACAATGCTATTATTGCTTATTTCAAATACAGTTTAAATGCAGGAATGTATTGTTCTACAAGGATTGCAGGTGAAATAGTACACAGAGTACACACTCAAATTATTCAAATTTTATTAAGTTATGCTTGGAATGAATACATATACCTGAGTCTGACTGTGTTCAAGCTTAAGCATACAACTGGAAGTACTCAATATTAACTTCTTTATGGAATATAGTATTTATTAAAAATTAAGTTTAAAATGTGCTAATTAAAAGCTAAAATATAAATTATTGAAAAATCAACATTAACCATGGCAGTTATCTAGCTGGACAAACAAGGAATTCTGGGAGAAATATTTACCATGGATGTTCTTTAAAATTGCTAGCACATGGTGATAATATAAAGCAGATAAACTTTGAATGAGTTTATTTCAGTTACAAATTGTCTTTAGAACAATGTACCCAGGGTGGACTGTTCTCCATGCCCCATCCCAAGAATGCCACTAATAACAAGTAACACATGAATCACTAATTGAACTCATGTTTCTATTTCTTCAACTATGGCTTTCTGCACCCCTGTCTCTCTGCTATCCACCTAGATTCCAGGTACATGTATGTTTTACTTCCAAATATTATTCCACAGGCCCCCGCAGATCTCTTCATCCCTCTCCCTTCCAAAAAAACTTCTCTATGTTCTTCAACTGGATACTTCATCTTCAAGTTCACTGACTCTTGTATCAGCTCCATTAAAACCCATCTAGAGAATTTTTAATATTTCAAGTACTGCCTTTTTCAGTTCTATTTAGTTCCCCTTTTGTTCCTCTGCTAAGGATTTTCTATCATTGCATTCACTATGAGAAGATTTTCATTTACTTTTTTAAGTAGAGTTATAATCATTGCTATAAAACTGTCTATTAATTCTGACATCTGGGTCCTATCAGAATTGGTCTCCCCTAATTGCTTTTCTCCTCGAGAATTGGTCAGGTTTTCCTGTTTCTTCTTTGTTTATCAATTTTACCTTATATCATGGACACTGAAAATATGTTGTAGACATTAGATTCTTTCATATTCCTCTGAAGACCCTGACTTTGGATTTGTGTGTTTTAGCAGACATTTCTCGACTGGACTTCTACTGGAAACTCTGTGGTAAATGGTACCTCAAATAATCTCAACTCAGCTCTTTTTCCTTTCACTGGCTGCTTCAAATCTACCCTCAAATGTGTATCTCAAGGAGGAGCCACCAGAGATTAAGCTAGAAATTATCCATAGCTTTAGCAATACTCTATTTTTGGATTTCTCTTTTTCAGAATGTCTGCCCTCACTTTCCAATTACTGTGATTATTTCAAATTCTGTACTCTGGTTAGTTATTCAAGCCAATAAAATTGTAGATTTTTTCCATCAGAGTTCTAGATGTCCTGCACAGTGCTGCTTGGGGCCTGTCTTTGCAAAAGTCATAAAAATATGAAACTCACTTAGCACCATCTCTTTCTTCCAAGCATCGTATCCTCTGTAGAGTCTGTCTGTTTTTGGTCCATCTTTAGAGCGTTTAGATAGATTTTACAATTATTTTTTTTTTCCAGAGCTTATATGTACTATCTCTGAGAGAATTTTTCCAATAGGAGCTACCTGGCCACAAAAACTCATATTTTTCATTGAGGATTTCTATTTTCTTCTTTCCTTACTCTCCTCTTATAGCATCATTTTACTTTTTTGCTATCCTGTGCCAGAAAATGCTTTGGCTTAAGTTATGCACTTGAATTAGAGATAGCTTCATCATTGGTGCTAGGGTACCAAGGCTGGTGTATTAGTTTGTTAGGGCTGCTATAACAAAATATCACAGACTTATTTTTGCACAGTTCTCAAGTCTAAAATCAGGTGTCAGCAGGTTTGGTTTCTTCTGAGGACTGTCTCCTCAACTTGCATACGGTCACCTTCTCACTTCACTTGCAGACAGCCCCTCACATGGCCTTTCTTCTGTGTATATGCATCCTTGACATTTACGTGTTCTAATCTCTTTTCATAAGGACACCAGTATACCTGGAGTAGAGCCCACCCCAATGGCCTCATTTTTAACTTAATTATTACCCTTTAAAGACCTTAATTCTGTATCTGGTTACATTCTGAGGTGCTGGGGTTAGGGTTTCAACATATGAATTGGGTAAAATGGGGAGGGACACAAATTCAGCTCATAATAGCCTGCCATCTCTTCTTCATATAATTTTTATTTTGGGTGTGCTTTCCAAAAAATACTTTGACATAGTATGTTTAACCACATAGTGTACATTTTACCTAGAAGAGGTCCACAGCCAGTTGGTTTCCTTACTGCAGGAGGACCTCCAAGTAGTTCTTGACACGTCTCCATTGTACCTTTGCCTACTTTTTCTTTTCTCATCTTCCTTTCAAACCTATTCCATTACTATTGTAAGTTTTACTAAAGGCAAAAGCCTCAAACTAGATATTTTCAATCTAAGGGGCTTGGCTCAATGCATCATTAATTCTCTGATAATAGCTTGAACACGGTTTCCAAATCATGAAACAGATACCATGAGACATTAAACCCTGATAGTCAAAATTTGACCAAGAGTTAAGAACCTTTGTTCTGGTCAATTGGGCCAGAAGTTAACCTCCTTGCTCTATGGAATTAAGCTAGAAATGGTAATAAAGAAGAGGAAGAACAACAACATAATATTTCAGGTTATTCCAATTTTAAATTATTGAGATTCAATGTCACTCTGCTTCCTATAAGACAAACTCTAAACCCCTTGAGCTTGGTATTTAAGTCTTACTACAAATTAAACTATATTTATTTTTCATATGTTATCTTTAAACTGAAAAACTCAACTCAAGCTAGTCTAGATTATTGCTTCCTCAGATTTACTTCATCCTTGCTTATACTGTGTCTTCAGTCTCTAATATTCCTCTTTATTCTCTCCATATACTGGAAATCCTCCTTCATGCTTCATCAGATCAGATCAGATCACTCACTCAGTCATGTCTGACTCTTTGCAACCCCATGAATCACAGTACGCCAGGCTTCCCTGTCCATCACCAACTCCCGGAGTTCACCCAGACTCATGTCCATCGAGTCAATGATGCCATCCAGCTATCTCATCCTCTGTCGTCCCCTTCTCCTCCTGCCCCAATCCCTCCCAGCATCAGACTCTTTTCCAATGAGTCAACTCTTCGAATCAGGTGGCCAAAGTACTGGAGTTTCAGCCCCAGCATCATTCCTTCCAAAGAAATCCCAGGGCCGATCTCCTTCAGAATGGACTGGTTGAATCTCTTTGCAGTCCAAGGGACTCTCAAGAGTCTTCTCCAACACCACAGTTCAAAAGCATCAATTCTTCGGCACTCTTCACAGTCCAACTCTCACATCCATACATGACCACAGGAAAAACCATAGCCTTGACTAGACGAAACTTTGTTGGCAAAGTAATGTCTTTGCTTTTGAATATACTACCTAGGTTGGTCATAACTTATAGTACCCATAAAATCCTATATCATCCACTGTGATTTTTCTGATTATTTCGGTCCACAGTAGAATGTACCTCACTCCATCACTTACTACACCTCTATGAAGCTGAGGTCTTCATTTACATAAGAGGGATTACTGAATGAAGTTCACAGCACAGTGGACATGGCCCTGGAGTCCTGAGCTCATCCTGTTCCAGTCTCCAGGGGCAACCAGCAGTGATGGCAGCAGCAGGAGGCAGAGGGGAAGCAGGAGCCACTGAGACGAGGAGGTGCACATATGTCTGTAGACTGTGGACCTAACAGGAGAGTTCCCAGACAAGATGGTAGAGTACAAGGACCTGAACTAACTTCTTTTCACAAAAACACCAAACTCACAACTAACCACTGAACAACAATTGACATAAAAAAAAAAAAAAGATATTCTACTTTCAAAAACAAAGAAGCCATGAGATGTTAGGAGGTGTACATTCATGATATCAAATTCCAGACCCACAAACTGGAAAATAATTGTATCTCAGAGGTTCTCCCACAGGAGAATTCTGAACCCCAGGTCAAGCTCCCTAGTTTGTGGGTATGGCATCAGGAGGAATCCCCAGAGCACTTAGCTTTGAAGGGGTTTGATCACAGGAACTTCACAGGACTGAGGGAAATAGAAACACCACTACTGGAGGGCACACAGCGGTTTCAGGCACACTGGGAGGGACCCCGGGGTAAAAGCAGTGACTTCATAAGAGCCAAACCTGTCCAAACCTACCTGCAGGTCTTAGAGGGTCTTCTGGAGATGTAGGGAGTGGCTGTGGATCACTTCAGGGACAAAAACACTTGTGGTGGATGTACTGGGGAGCACTCATTGGCAAAAGCAATCCTGGAGGCTGACATTTTGAAGCCAAGACCTGGTCCCAACCAACAGCCCAGAGGCTCCAGTGCTGTGATCTCTCAGGCCAAACAACCAATAAGGCAGGAACACAGATCCACCCATCTGGAGACAGGCTACCTGAAGTATTCCTGAGCCCACAGCTGCCTCTAAACACACACCTTGACACAGTCCTGTCCACCAAAGGGACAAAACCCAGTTCCATCCACCAATGGCAAGTATCAGGCCCTCCCAACAGGAAGCCTGCACTAGCCTTTTAGACCAGCCTCACCCACCAGGGGGCAGACACTAGAAGCAAGAGGAACTTGCTATCTGCTACCATAATTCCGCTACCTGTGTGACCTCAAACACAGAAAATTAACAAAAACAAGACAGCAGAGGAATATATTCTAGATAAAGAAACAGGATAAAATCCCAGAAGAAGAACTAAGTGAAGTGGAGATAGGCAATATAGCTAAAAAAGAATCCAGAGTAATGACAATAAAGATGATCCAAGATCTCAGAAAAAGAATGGAGGTACAGACCAAGGAGATACAAGAAATGTTTAACAAACAGCTAGAAAATTCAAAGAACAGAGATGAAAAAGGCAATAACTGAAATGAAAAATACACTGGAAGCAATCAGCATGACAATAAACGAGGCAGAAGAACAGATAAGTGAGTAGTCTCAGAATGGTGGACACAGAATGGTAGAAATCACTGCAAAATAACAGAATAAAGGAAACAAAAGAAATGAGGACAATGTAACAGACCTCTTGGACAACATTAAAAGGATCTACATTTGCATTATAGGAGTCCCAGAAGGAAAAGAGAGAGAGAAAGGACCTGAGAAAATATTTGAAGAGGTAATAGCTGAAAACTTCCTTACAGTCCCATACAGGATAAACCCAAGGAGGAACATGCTGAGACACATATTAATAAAATTTACAAAAGTTAAAGACAAAGAAAAAATATTAAGAGCAACAAGGGAACAGCAACAAGTAATACACAAGGGAATCCTTACAGGTTATCAGCTGATTTTTCAGCAGAAACTCTGCAGGCCAGAGGGAGTGGCATTAGATATTTAAAGTGATGAAAGGGAAAAACTTACAACCAAGAACATTCTACCCAACAAGACTCAGGCTCAGAAGCAACAGAGAAATCGAAAGCTTTATAGACAAGCAAAAACTGATACAATTCAGCACCACTAAACCATCTTTACAACAAATGCTTACAGGAATTTCTCAAGAAGGAAGAGAAAAGGCCACAACTAGAAATAAAAAAATTACAAATGAGAAAGCTCACCAGTAAAGGCAAACATACAGTAAAGGTGGGAAATCATCCATATACAAATTAGACATGGAAACCAACAACTGTAAAAACAGAAGACTACAAACTGAGGATATTGGAAATGCATCTGAAATTAAGAGACCAGCAACTTAAAACAACCTTGTACATATACAGACTGCTAAATCAAAATCTCATGGTAACTGCAAACCAAAAATCTACAATTGATACACACACAAAAAAAGAATAAAAATCCAAACACAATACTAAAGATAGTCATCAAATCACAAGAGAAAAGAACAAAAAGGAAAGGAATGAAAAGTATCTACAAAAACAATCCCCATGCATATTGGTAATTACCTTAATTTTAAATGGATTAAATGCTCCAACCAAAAGACACAGACTGGATGAATAGATACAAAAACAAGATCCATAAATATGCTGTCTACAAGAAACCCACTTCAGACATAGGGACACATACAGAGTAAAACTGCAGGGATGGGAAAAGATATACCATGCAAATGGGAATCAAAAGAAAAAGAAAGCTGGAACAGCACTACTTGTATCAGACAAAACAGACGTTAAAATAAAGACTGTTAAAAGAGACAAAGAAGGACACTACGTAATGATCAAGGGATGAATTCAAGATGATATAACAATTATAAAATAATTGAACATCATTAAATATAACATGTAAATATTGTAGGACCAAAATAGGAGTACCGTAATATATAAGGCAAATGCTAATAGCCATAAAAATAGAAATAAACGATAACACAGTAATAGTGGGGGATTTTAACACCTCACACAGGTCAATAGATAGATCATCCAGACAGAAAATCAATAAGGAAACAAAGATTTTAAATGATACATTAGACTAGATGGACTAATTGATATTTATAGGTCATTCCATCAACAAACAGAAAAACATACATTCTTCTCAACAGCATATATAGAACATTCTCCAGGATAGATCAGATGCTGGGTCATAAAGCAAGCCTAGAAAAACTTAAGGAATCTGAAACCACATCAAGTTTCTATTCTGACCACAGCATTCCTGGAAAGTCCCATGGATGGTGGGCTGCAGTCCATGGGGTCGCTGAGGGTTGGACATGACTGAGCGACTTCACTTTCACTTTTCACTTTCATGCATTGGAGAAGGAAATGGCAACCCACTCCAGTATTCTTGCCTGGAGAATCCCAGGGATGAGGAGCCTGGTGGGCTGCCGTCTATGGGGTCACACAGAGTCGGACATGACTGAAGTGACTTAGCAGTAGCAGCACAAGAAAAAAAACTGTAAAAATTATAAACATGTGGAGCCTAAAGAATATGCTACTAAACAACCAATAGATCACTGAAGAAATCAAAGAAAATCAAAAGATACCTAGGGAAAAATGAAAACACAACAAACCAAAACCTTTGGGATATCGTAAAGCCAGTTCTAAGAGGGAAGTTTACAACAATAAAATCTTACCTCAGGAAACAAGAAAAATCCCAAATAAACAACCTAATCTTACACCTAAAGTAACTAGAGAAAGAACAAACAAGACCAAAACTTAGCAGAAGAAAATAAAGATCAGAGCAGATATAAATGAAATAAAGATGAAGAAAACAACAACAAAAAAATCAGTGAAACTAAAAGTGGGTTCTTTGAAAAGATAAACAAAATGGATAAACCTTTAGACAGACTCACCAAGAAAAAAAGGGAGAGGACTTAAATTAATGAAATCAGAAATGAAAAAGGAAGTTACAACTGAGACCACATAATACAAAGGCTCACAGGAGACTACTAAAAGCAACTATATGGAAATAAAACAAACAACCCAGAAGAAATGGACAAATTCTAGAAAGCTACCATCTCCCAAACTGAACCAGGAAGAAATAGAAAATACAAACAGACCAATCACAAGTATTGAAATTGAAACTGATTTTAAAATGTGCAATAAGCAAAAGTTCAGGACCAGATGGTTTCACGGGAGAATTCTATCCAGCATTTAGAGAAGAGTTAACAGCTATCCTTCTGAAACTACTCCAAGAAATTGCAGAGGAAGAAATACTCCCAAACTCATCCTATAAGGCCACTATCAACCTGATACCAAAACCAGACTGAGATACCACCAAAAAAAAAAAAAGAAAGAAAATTACAGACCTATATCACTGATGAACAGTCACAAGAATTCTGAACAAAATACTAACCTGAATACAACAATACATTAAAAGGATCATACACCATGATTAAGTGGGATTTATCCCAGGAATGCAAGGATTCTTTAATATTCACAAGTCAGTTTACCATACCACATTAACAAACTAAATAATAAAAACCATATGATCATCTCAATAGATTCAAGAAAAGCTTTTGACAAAATTCAATACCTATTTATGATTTTTAAAAAATCTTCAGAAATTGGGCAAAAAGAAAACCTACCTCAACATAATAAAGGCTATATTTGAGAAACCTGGGCTTCCCGGGTAGCTCAGCTGGTAAAGAATCTGCCTGCAATGCAGGAGGACTCAGTTCAATTCCTGGGTTGGGAAGATCCCCTGGAGAAGGGATAGGCTACTCATTCCAATATTCTCAGGCTTCCCTGGCAGCTCAGACGGTAAAGAATCCACCTGCAACGCAGGAGACCTGGTTTGGGAAGATCCCCTGGAGGAGGGCATGGCAACCGACTCCAGTATTCTTGCCTGGAGAATCCCCATGGACAGAGGAGCCTGGATGGCTATAGTCCACGGGGTTGCAAAGACTTGGACATGACTGAGCAACTAAACAGACTTGAGAAATCCACAGCTAACACAGCACTCAATGGTGACAAGTTCAAAGCATTTCATCTAAGAAACAAGACAAAGATGCCCACTCTTGCCATTTTAATTAAACATAAAAGCAGTTTTTTATCCATGATCAACAGGCACATGAAAATATATTCCAACATTGCTAATTATTAGAGAAATGCAAATACCTACAATGAGATAGCACCTCACATCAGTCAAAAAGTCTATGCACAAGAAATGCTGGAGAGGGTGTGGGGAAAATGGAACCCTCCTACACTGTGGGTGGGAATTTAAATTGGGACAGCCACTATGGAGAACGGTACAGAAGTTTTTTTAAAACATTAAAAATAGAGCTAGCATAAGACCCAGCAATCCCACTCCTGGCCAAGTATTCAGAGAAAAGCACATTTCAAAAAATACAGGCACCCAAATGTTCATTGCTACACTATTACAATAGTCAATATACGGAAGCAACATAAATGTCCATTGATAGGTGAATGGATAAAGAAGATAGGGTACATATACACAATAGAATATTATTCAGTCATAAAAAAAATGAATGAAATAATGCCATGCACAGCAATATGAAATGATCTAGAGATCATGATGGGAGAAGGCAATGGCACCCAACTCCAGTACTCTTGCCTGGAAAATCCCATGGACAGAGGAGCCTGGTAGGCTCCAGTCCATGGGGTCGCGAAGAGTCGGACACGACTGAGCGACTTCACTTTCACTTTTCACTTTCATGCATTGGAGGAGGAAATGGCAACCCACTCCAGTGTTCTTGCCTGGAGAATCCCAGGGACGGCAGGGCCTGGTGGGCTGCCGTCTATGGGGTCGCACAGAGTCAGACACGACTGAAGCAACTTAGCAGCAGCAGCAGCAGAGATTATCATACTCAGTAAAATCAGAGAAAGATAAATATCTTATTAAATCATTCATATGCATAATCTAAAAAATGATACAAATTAATTTACAAAACAAAAACAGACTTACAAACTTAGAAAACAAATTTAGGCTTACCAAAGGGGAAGGTGGGGAGTGGGACAAAATAAGAGGTTGGGATTAACATGTACTCACCGATACACATAAAATAAACAATCAGCAAGGATCTATAGCACAGAGAACTATACTCAATATGCTAATAACCTATATGAGAAACAAATCTGAAAAAGAATAGAAATTTGTATCAGTTCGGTTCAGTTGCTCAATCCTGTCTGACTCTTTGCGACCCCATGAATTGCAGCATGCCAGGCCTCCTTGTCCATCACCAACTCCCGGAGTTCACTCAGACTCAGGTCCATCGAGTCGGTGATGCCATCCAGCCATCTCATCCTCTGTCGTCCCCTTCTCCTCCTGCCCCCAATCCCTGCCAGCATCAGAGTCTTTTCCAATGAGACAACTCTTCACATGAGGTGGCCAAAGTATTGGAGTTTCAGCCTCAGCATCAGTCCTTCCAATGAACACCCAGGACTGATCTTGTTTAGGATGGACTGGTTGGACCGCCTTGTAGTCCAAGGGACTCTCAAGAGTCTTCTCCAACACCACAGTTCAAAAGCATCAATTCTTCTGTGCTCAGCTTTCTTCACAGTCCAACTCTCACATCCACACATGACTACTGGAAAAACCATAGCCTTGACTAGACAGACCTTTGTTGGCAAAGTAGTGTCTCTGCTTTTTAATATGCTATTTAGGTTGGTCATAACTTTCCTTCCAAGGAGTAAGCATCTTTTAATTTCATGGCTGAAATCACCATCTGCAGTGATTTTGGAGTCCCAAAAAATATAGTCTGACACTGTTTCCAATGTTTCCCCATCTATTTCCCATGAAGTGATGGGACCAGATGCCATGATCTTTGTTTTCTGAATATTGAGCTTTAAGTCAACTCTCCTCTTTCACTTTCATCAAGAGGCTTTTTAGTTCTTCTTCCACTTTCTGCCATAAGGGTGGTGTCATCTGCATATCTGAGGTTATTGATATTTCTCCCAGCAATCTTGATTCCAGCTTGTGCTTCTTCCAGCCCAGTGTTTCTCATGATGTACTCTGCATAGAAGTTAAATAAGCAGGGTGACAATATATAGCATTGATGTACTCCTTTTCCTATTTGGAACCAGTCTGTTGTTCCATGTCCAATTCTAACTGTTGCTTCCTGACCTGCATATAGGTTTCTCAAGAGGCAGGTCAGGTGGTCTGGTATTCCCATCTCTTTCAGAATTTTCCACAGTTAATTGTGATCCACACAGTCAAAGGCTTTGGCATAATCAATAAAGCAGAAATAGATGTTTTTCTGGAACTCTCTTGCTTTTTCGATGATCCAGCAGATGTTGGCAATTTGATCTCTGGTTCCTGTGCCTTTTCTAAAACCAGCTTGAACATCTGGAAGTTCACAGTTCACATATTGCTGAAGCCTGGCTTGGAGAATTTTGAGCATTACTTTACTAGTGTGTGAGATGAGTGCAATTGTGTGGTAGTTTGAGCATTCTTTGGCATTGCCTTTCTTTGGGATTGGAATGAAAACTGACCTTTTCTAGTCCTGTGGCCACTGCTGAGTTTTCCAAATGTGCTGGCATAGCTAAATCACTTTGCTGTACACCTGAAACTAACACAATATTGTAAATCAAATATATTATAAATTTTAAAAATAGGGATTTTTATCCCTGTTTTATAGGATTTCTTAGAGGATCTCAGATAATATTTCTAAAAGAAAACATAATGATAACAAATACTTAAGCACAACTTCTAGGATTTAAACCCAAGAGGCTCCTGAGACTATATATCCTTATATGAAATATACTATTGATATATTAGTAAGCAAAAAGGGCCGCTATTATTAACTTTTACCATGTCTATCTACTGAATTTATCATGAATGCATTTTTTATTTTAATAAAGATTTTTATCTCTTTGAGAACAGGGACACTTTTTCTTTCCCTTCTATAGTATGCGTCTGCATGCTGCTACTGCTAAGTCGCTTCAGTTGTGTCTGACTCTGTGTGACCCCATAGACAGCCGCCCATTAGGCTCCTCTGTTCCTGGGATTCTCAAGGCAAGAACACTGGAATGGGTTGCCATTTCCTTCTCCAATGCATGAAAGTGAAAAGTGAAAGTGAAGTCTTTCAGTCACGCCCGACTCTTAGCAACCCCATGGACTGGAGCCTACCAGGCTCCTCCGTCCATGGGATTTTCCAGGCAAGAGTACGGGAGTGGGGTGCCATTGCCTTCTCCAATGTGTCTGCATAGGAGGCACTTGACTAATATTTGCTGCATAAGTGAATAAATGATTAAACCTATTTCAGAGACATTATTTACCTGGTTAAAATTACTGTTTTACCTCTCACTGCATCCTTCTTGGAAAAAATCATAAAGTGCCTGATTCTTGTTCAAATATAAATTCCCCCAAGAAAGGGAACTTCCTGTGGCTGCTGAGGAGAAGCTGAAACCCCAATCCTGATTGCAGCAAGCAGAGATTCAGAGAGAAAATAAGGTTCTGATGACCACAAAAAATTCAAGACTCTGGATGTGTCTGAAGCATAAACTGCTAAGCCAACAAGCAATAAATGCAGCAAAAACTTGTTGCAAGTTGACTGAAGTTTTTCTTTTCCTCTGTAACATTTTCATTCTGTAACATCTAGAGCTGGCTGGCTATGACCTAACTGGACTAGCAGTGTCAAAGGACTTCTGTGCAATATTTAGCATTTCCAGTGACTTAGGCATTGAGGCTGGATATTTTGTTTCCTAAAAAACAGTTTCCTTTACCTTAACATACTTATCCCAATAATTGTGTCATCTCTGCTTTTCAACCAGAAAATCTCTCAGTTCTGGACATTGTCAGGTTATGTCTCTTACTCACTAAAGACAGACTTCCTTCTGTCTTTATTTGGGGACTTCCTCCTGATTCATACCGGGGCCAAACTATAAAGTCAGGAAGACAGACCCAATCCTTTATGTGGGAAGTTAGAATAATAAGAATCCTGCCTCCTCTCTTAGTCTTGGAATGGTCTCAAACCCCACCATTACTTTGTCAACCTTTGCTCCAAGAGCCAAGGCAGTTTTCCACATGGCATTATGTAAATATATCACACATATTTTCTAAAACTGTGGTGTATTAATCCAGAGAGTTACCTGTATTTTCATGAAAATACCTACATCAATATATATTTTGCCTTTCAAGTTTTAAATGCCATTTTCATATAATTAAGTACAAAGATCTTGAATGTTAAGGTTATAAGAAAGTTTTTCCTTTTATATACTTTTAATCAACTTTATTGAGTTATACTTAATACAAAATATAATTCAACAATTTAAAATGTACATTTCAATGATTTTAGACAAGTGCATATAATCATGAAACCATCACAACAATCACGAAACAGAATATTTCCGTTACTTAGGAGCTCTGTCATACTCTTTTGCACTCAAAACCATTGCTGTCAATTCTGGCATCTAAAAACCACTAACATATTTTGAGACATTATATTTTTGCCTTTTGCAGAAACACGAATAAATGGAATCATATAGCAGTCTTTTGTATCTAATTTATTTCACTTAGTATGATGATTTTGCGCTGAAGAATTGATGCTTTTGAATTGTGGTGTTGGAGAAGACTCTTGAGAGTCCCTTGGACTGCAAGGAGATCCAACCAGTCCATTCTGAAGGAGATCAGCCCTGGGTGTTCTTTGGAAGGACACTGAAACTCCAGTACATTGGCCACCTCATGCGAAGAGTTGACTCATTGGAAAAGACTCTGATGCTGGGAGGGATTGGGGGCAGGGGGAGAAGGGGACGACAGAGGATGAGATGGCTGGATGACATCACCAACTCGATGGACGTGAGTTTGAGTGAACTCTGGGAGTTGGTGATGGACAGGGAGGCCTGGCGTGCTGTGATTCATGGGGTTGCAAAGAGTCGGACACGACTGACCGACTGAACTGAACTGATGATGATTTTTGTATTTATCCACAATTTTTTATATCAATAGTGCACTCTTTGGGACTCTCAGGAGAGAGAGAAAGTATAAATGACAATTTGTTTATCCATTAACTAGGTAACAGACATTTGAGTTGTTTCTGTTTTGACTGTTATGAATAATGCTACAATGGCTACATAAATATAAGTCTTTGTGTGATCATACATGTTTAATCTCTCTTGGGCAAACAGCTAACGGTAAAACTGAAGGTTCAATACAGTAGGTGAATGTTTAACTTTTGAAGAAACCATCCAATTGTTTTCCAAAGTAACTGTACCATTCCGTAATCCCTCCAAAAACATAAAAGAGTTCAGGCTGCTCTACCACATCCTCATAACATTCCAAGATTTGGTACTGCCTATCTTGTTAAACCTAATTCATTACAATGGATGTGTAGTATGTCACAGTGATTTCAATTTGTATTTTTTTTATTTTATTTTTAAACTTTACATAATTGTATTAGTTTTGCCAAATATCAAAATGAATCCGCCACAGGTATACATGTGTTCCCCATCCCGAACCCTCCTCCCTCCTCCCTCCCCATACCATCCCTCTGGGCGGTCCTAGTGCACCAGCCCCAAGCATCCAGTATCGTGCATCGAACCTGGACTGGCAACTCGTTTCCTACATGATATTTTACATGTTTCATTGCCATTCTCCCAAATCTTCCCACCCTCTCCCTCTCCCACAGAGTCCATAAGACTGTTCTATACATCAGTGTCTCTTTTGCTGTCTCGTACACCGGGTTATTGTTACCCTCTTTCTAAATTCCATATATATGCGTTAGTATACTGTATTTATGTTTTTCCTTCTGGCTTACTTCACTCTGTATAATAGGCTCCAGTTTCATCCACCTCATTAGAACTGATTCAAATGTATTCTTTTTAATGGCTGAGTAATACTCCATTGTGTATATGTACCACCGCTTTCTTATCCATTCATCTGCTGATGGACATCTAGGTTGCTTCCATGTCTTGGCTATTATAAACAGTGCTGCGATGAACATTGGGGTACACGTGTCTCTTTCCCTTCTGGTTTCCTCAGTGTGTATGCCCAGCAGTGGGGTTGCTGGATCATAAGGCAGTTCTATTTCCAGTTTTTTAAGGAATCTCCACACTGTTCTCCATAGTGGCTGTACTAGTTTGCATTCCCACCAACAGTGTAAGAGGGTTCCCTTTTCTCCACACCCTCTCCAGCATTTATTATTTGTAGACTTTTGGATTGCAGCCATTCTGACTGGTGTGAAATGGTACCTCATAGTGGTTTTGATTTGCATTTCTCTGATAATGAGTGATGTTGAGCATCTTTTCATGTGTTTGTTAGCCATCTGTATGTCTTCTTTGGAGAAATGTCTATTTAGTTCTTTGGCCCATTTTTTGATTGGGTCATTTATTTTTCTGGAATTGAGCTGCAGGAGTTGCTTGTATATTTTTGAGATTAGTTGTTTGTCGGTTGCTTCATTTGCTATTTTCTCCCATTCTGAAGGCTGTCTTTTCACCTTGCTAATAGTTTCCTTTGATGTGCAGAAGCTTTTAAGGTTAATGAAATAAATATCTTTACATGTGCTTATATGTCATTCATATATCTTCTCTGCAAGTGTCTAGTCAAATCTCTCTTGCCTGTTTTTTAATTGGTTTGTCTCATTAAGTGTAAGGGTTCTTTATATATTCCAGATACAAGCTATAGTTTTTTGTTTTGCAAATATTTTCTTCCTCTCTGTGGCTTACCTTTTGATTTTTTCATAGTATCTTTGGAGAGCAAAGCTTTTGAATTTTGAAGAAATCAAATTCACCCATTTTTTTTTCTTTTTGATTAGTGCTTTTATATCCTATTTAAGAAATCTTTCCCTTACCAAAGGTCACATAGGTTTTCCTCTTATGTTCTCTTCTACTAGTGTTACAGTTTTAGCTATTACATTTAGATAATTGGTTCACTTTTGGGCTAATTATTTCATATGTGGTACAAAGTGATGGTCTAGGTTTATGTTTATACGTCTGGCTATCCAAATATTCCAACAATAATCTGGGCAGCATAGGTAATTTCTCTGCCATTCCCTGAGCTGGAACAATACCTTCTCCAATGAGATCTGAACTCCAGGCTTGAGGAGTGATTCCCCCCTCAAAGTTTATCTTTAATTAGAAAGTTTTCCTTAGCTCTTAGGGTGCTATCCAGCACTCCCTGTACATCATATATTTGCTATTTTCTTGTGGCCTAATAGTTCTTTATACTAAACCAAAGCAATAGACTGAAATCAACCAAGAATTATACCTAATTTTGTTGGACTGTTTTTTTTCCTGATGGAACTTACCCTTTTACCATTATGAAATATTCCTGAAATATTCCTCTAATAATACTATCTAAGTCCATTTAGTGTAACACAAACACAGCCATGCCACACCATATTTCTTATGTGTAATGATTGCATGCTACATCTTCTTCAACTGCATTACTTTTAATTGTCATCCTTAAGTGTCTCACTTATAAAAAGTACGTATTTGGTTTACTTTCAAATACAGTTACCAATATGGTTAGTTTTAGTTTTATTTTCTATTTATGACATTTATTAGTTATTACAGTCATTCCTTTTTAATCTTTTCTCTACTTTTCAATATTCTATGGATTGTATATTTTTTGGTATTTATTACCTTCTCTACAGTCCTGTTAACTATAGCTTTGTGTGTTTTTTTAAGTGATTTCTCAGGGTTTTCAATCTTTCATAATCTCCTAGTAGTTAATATCAAATCACTTCGGGTACAATGTAAGGTCCTTAACAACAGTATGCAATAATTATCCTTCTCTCATTACTTTTGCTATTCTTATATATTTTACTTCTAAACATGTTGTATATCCCACAATACATTGTTATTATTTTTGCTTTCATTAGACAACACTCTTGAGAAATTAGGAAATGAAAAAATATATCTTCTCTATTTACCCACATACTTGTCATTCTCAGTACTCTCTGTAGATGTGAATTTCCATGTTGTATCATTTTTCTTCACTCTGAGGAGCTTCCATTAATGATTTGAATACTGCAGGTCTCCTGAAAAGTAAATCCCTCCACTGTTTAACCAAAACTGTTTTTATTTCACTCTAATTTTGAGAAATATTTTCATTGGAACTGAAATTCTAGGTTGGCTCTTTTCCTAGCAATTTAAAGATCTCATTCCATTATCTTCTGGCTTCCATAATTTCTGATGAGAAGTTATTAGTAAGCCTTTTGGTTCTTCTGCTATATTTGTCTTTTTCTCTGCTCTTAAGATCTTCCCTTTATCGTTGGTTTTCAGCAATTTTGTTGTGCATGTCTATCTGTATGTCTGTTTACAGTGCTTGGGGTCCACAGAGCATCTTTGATCTGTCAGCTTATATTTTTGACAAATGTGGAAAAAATTCTACTATTAACTTTTTTAATATTCTTTTCCATGCCAGTCTCTTTTCCTTCTAGCTCTCTAATTACAGGTATGTTTAAGATACTTTAATATTTCCCACAAGTCACTAATGGCTCTGTTCTCTGTTTCTGCTTCAAATCCACTAATATGTTCTTCTATAGTGTCTAATGTGATAACAAGCCCATTAAGCAAATTTTCACTGTAGATATTGCTTCTACAGTTCTAAAATTTCCATTTGGTTCCTTTGGTTAATTGTCATTTCTCTATTGAGATTTTTATTTCATTCCTATTTATGACCAAAATTTTCTTTTAAATCCCTGTATTTATTTATAATAGATATTTAGTCTTTGTATATTAATTCCATCAATTCTTTTTTCTTTTCTTATACAGAGTACTTCCCTTGTGGCTCAGCTGGTAAAGAATCTGCCTGCAATGCAGGAGACCTGGGTTTGATCCCTGGGTCAGGAAGATCCCCTGGGGAAGGGAAAGGCTACCCACTCCCGTATTCTGGTCTGGAGAATTCCATGGACTGTATAGTCCATGGGGTCACAAAGAGTCAGATACAACTGAGCAACTTTCGCTTTCACTTTCTAGAGAATGCTAGTTTCAACTCTATTTGTGGATGTCTAAGGAATGACTACATCAGAAAGGGATAGCTAATGTCCATAAACAAATTCCCTACCAACCGTCTTGGGGCAGATGGCACTTATGTCTCCTATTTTTCTGCAGAAAGGAATGAAAGCTGAGATTACCACACAGGCCCTGATGCTCTCTCAGAAACCTCCTTAGACCTAAACTTTGCTCCATTATAATGAGCTACAGAAACAATCATTAGTATTATTTTCCATCATTATACTTGACATAAATAGGAATAAGCTTTTTCTTGTAAAGCACTTAATTAGATCTGAAATCCTCCCAATGGCCTGGAAAGAAGGGTATCATTACCCTTACTTCTTAAAAAACTATCTCCTATCTCAGGTTCACAGAAGTTCCAAACATGCATATTTGTCTGTAAATATTATGCATTTGGCATTAAGTAAACTGCATCTTGTCTCTGGGTGGTGTGTCTATGAATGTTCACTTAAGACCCACTATATGCACTGAAACATGTATATTATCATATGTGAAATAGATGGCTAGTCCAGGTTCAATGCATGAGACAGGGTGCTCAGGGCTGGTGCACTGGGATGACCCTGAGGGATGGGATGGGGAGGGAGGTGGGAGGGAAGTTCAGGACGGGGAACACATGTACACCCGTGGCTGATTCATATCAATGTATAGCAAAAACCACTACAATATTGTAAACTAATTAGCCTCCAATTAAAATAAATAAAATTTTTAAAGGAAATAAAAGACCCACTATGTAACATGAGTGAAAGTCTCTCAGTCATATCTGACTCTTTGCAACCCCATGGGCTATATATAGCTCACCAGGCTTCTCTGTCCATGGCATTCTTCAGGCAAGAATATGGGAGTAGGTTGCCATTTCCTTCTCCAAGACCCACTATGTGGTCCTGATGTAATGCATGATCAATGTCTTTTATAAACTTAGGTATCCCTGGATCAGATGAGTAACACTGATTTCTGTTGGACTCGTCAGGCATCTTGTATAAGCCACTTAATTGTTACATATATTTTTCTGATTCTATTTATGATAATCATCTCTCCCCTCAATTACTCTTTCTTATTTATTCAGAAAGTATACTGAAAGAAGGCCTGGACTCACAAGGCTCTCTACTTCTACATGGCACCCTTACAATCAAGAAGAAGAAAAACTCCCTGAAGGTTTTATAATTCTAGGCATAATTTATGCAGATATAAATGCAGAGATCCACCTCTAATTTAGAAGAATAAAAGCTACCCAAAATGCATTTGGTCTCTGATGTCAACAATTCTTTCTACACATTTCTATACAGCCATGTAGCAACTTTAATGTAGGTCAGTTATCATATAGTCTTTCTTAATGGAGAAAGAAAATAAGTCCAGTTTCCCAGGCCATGAAATACATGTTTCTCTGGAAGTATTTCTTCAGAAAAGGGTCCTTCTCACCCAAGACCTCCCATGGGATTCAGTTCTTACATTGTCTTACACACACGTGTACCTGATTCAGTCTGACTAGATAAAGCTCAAGGGCCCACTACCGAGAGTTCCAACTCCCCTAGAAAGGCTGTAAAACACATACACTTTAAACCATGCTCTTCCTGGCTGTGAAATCTTCCCCACACAAATTAGAAAGGTTTTTTAAGAAATCCTTACACACATAAATCAGTTGATGCCTCAACCTTAGCAAGACCTGGAAGGTTGTAGGTTAGAGTCCATTCTGTAAGACTGGCTCTTGCTTTGCAGTGAGGTTAGGCCATTAGATATTCTAATGAGTGCCCAACTTGTACATTCCCATTAAAGATTAATTTGGCTGCCTTGCAACGTCTGTGTTCTGCTGACTCCTATCTGTTCCCCAGACTGCAGGGCCAAACTCATCCATCATCACAGACAGACACTTGGAAGCCACCCCTTGCTGTTGCTTCAAAATATCAAAGAATGAGTCATCTCAGGCAAGGGAGATTCCTAGAGTGGCCTGCCCCAGGGGCTTCTCCTCAAAAGCCTTTCTCAGGTCCCCCACTTGCCTTTTGGGGTTGAATCTTATGAAGACACCATCACAGCTGAGTCCTTGAAAGCACAGCAAATGGAGCATGCTGAAAGGTGGCTTTAAGGAGGCATTACAGCCACCTGGAATCTGGAAACATTTCTGCCATAGTTCCCTACCCAAAATAGCAATTGGTGAAATTTAACCTGAGAACTGTTGTCAAAAACAAGTGTGAGTATTTTAGTTAATGGAAGCCATCCCAACTGTGGGTGTGGGTTCACCCCGAGGCCCAAGGGATTTGAAGAACTTAACTTCTCTCTGTTTGCTGAAAGAGTACTGCAGGTGAGCAGGAAGCTACTCTGAGTGTGCAGTTTAGAAAGTCTCCCAGGAAGCTGAGAGAAACCCATAAGGACTAGCAGTCTTCAGCATCAGAGACTCACACACTAGGTATACAGACCCCAAGAGGGCTCTTTGCATAGGGAGAGAGGATCGGTCTGGGTACAACTTGCTTGTGATGCCCAGATTCTCATAGAAAGAACACTGACTGCTATCATTTACACATGCCATAGACAGGACCCCACCTCTGATATAGGCAGCTATGAAATATATCCACATGTGTAACACACAGATCAAGAGAAGAAATACAACTGAAGATGAGATAGGCAATTTGGAAAGTTAGGAAGCTTCCTGACAACTGAGGTATTCAAGTCAAGGCTGGTAAACACTAGGATAAGAAAGTCATACAGAGGGTTCAAGCATCAAATGAGTCATTTTTTAAAAAGATTGTCTTTGTGGACCCTTCCAACTCAGATTCCACAGTCTACAAATTCTCCAATTAACAGGACATACCAAGCGACATAAGCTACCTGCAAATGTGTACATCAAACCATTTACAAATATATACCACACATATGCTGTCTGCTTGCCTAAATATAAATGGGGCAATCTGCAATATAAACAAGCCTCAGAGTCATTTATACACTTTTACATAAGCGAACTTGCTTGTGTACAAAGGTGTGCACATAGACAGGCTAGGATGACAAACGAGGCTGTAGAGACAATGTAACAGCTTGATCTGATAACTCCTAAAACTAAAATACAAAAAATTAAGTTTACAGCTCTTTTCCTTCTTCATTTTGTCAATGTTGAACTAAAATGAAGAATATCTCCCAAATAAAACCCTTGGGAAAAAATGAGAAAAAATGTAGTTGAAGACTATGAAAGGTTGGGTAAGTACAGAGCATGGAAGAGCATGCTTCACTTCTCAGAAACATCACTGTATTTGTGAAAACACAGCAGGAGGCAGAGAAGGGGGCAAGAGCAGGAAATTGTGTTCAGTCGCTCAGTCATGGCTGACTCTTTGCGACCCCATGGACTGCAGCATTCCAGGCTTCCCTGTCCTTCCCCATCTCCTGGAGCTTGCTTGGAGGAAAGCCCTTCTCCAATTGCAACTGTCTTTTACACAAGGTAAAGGTGTTGAGTAGCCTTATGGATACAAGCATACAAGCTTATCCAGTCTTCCAGTACATCTGCTTCTGCTAGGCACCAAGTGATTTAATGTCCAGTCCACTCATTTTATTTACTGCCTCTTAATCTCTTTAAGTGGACCTCAGGGCTTTTGCACAAGCACGGATCAATGAAGGAGCATTCACTCCTCTCCTGCATCAGATGGAGAAGAAAGTTATGGGAAAGTAAAAAACAAAACAAAGAGATAACACAGTGAACAAAGCTTCAGTTTTCCCAGTATGACCTTGTTGAGAGAGCTAAGGAAAGCACCAGGATGTCCTTCTTACCTTTGAAAACTTTGGGGGAAATTAAATAAGGCAGAACTAATGGGGCAGACACCCTTGTGGACTATGCTATGCCTCCAAATCTGATTAGGAAGCGTTATGGACGGAGGAGCCTGGTAGGCTGCAGTCCACGGGTTGCAAAGAGTGGGATACGACTGAGCGACTTCACTTTCACTTTTCACTTTCATTCATTGGAGAAGGAAATGGCAACCCACTCCAGTGTTCTTGCCTGGAGAATCCCAGGGACGGGGGAGCCTGGTGGGCTGCCATCTATGGGGTCGCACAGAGTTGGACATGACTGAAGCAACTTAGCAGCAGCAGCAACAGCAGCATGCCAGCTGCCATGAGTTCTGTTTATTTCCTATGCTTGGAAAGCAAGGAGATCAAACCAGTAAATTCTATAGGAAATCAACCCTGAATGTTCATCAGAAGAACTGTTGCTGAAGCTCCAATACTTTGGCCACCTGATACAAGGAGCTACCTCACTGGAAAAGACCCTGATGCTGGGAAAGATTGAAGGCAAAAGGAGAAGGGGGTTACAGGGGATGAGATTGTTAGATAGCATCACTGATTCAATAGACAGAATTTGAGAAACTCTGAGAGATACTGGAGGACAGAGGAGGCTGGTGTGCTGCATAACCATGGGGTTCTAAAGAGTCAGACATGACTTAGCAACTGAACAACAACTTTAAAATGTGTTTTGAGAAGGGGCTAAAATGCCCATCAAATAACCTTTACCTATTTTCATCTGGTAAGAGTGTTAGAAGCATATTTTAGAAACACATTCACCAATTACAAAACACAATTATATGAACTACTTTTATTGGTTATCATTCAACTTTAATGTGGCTTTTTAAAGCCTTGGTCAATATCGATATATTATATTGAATGATCTTAAATGCAATTGTAATGAGAGCACTGACACAATAAACTATTTAAGTTTCAATACCAGAATTCACTATCTTTATTCTAGCCAGATCTATACAGTGAATTAGATCTGAATAACAAACAGGTTCACCACTGTCCCCAGTTATCTTGGACAATTGTATCAGGTATGCTGAATGACAAATATAACTAATGTCAAGAGTAATACCTACCATTCATTCTAGCAGGTCCTCTAAAATTATCTCTAATTCTTATAACAACCCTGCAAATTTCTATTACCCATTTTACAGAGAAGAGTACTGAAACACAGACATGTGGGGCTCCTTGACCAAAGCTTGTAAACTTTCTATATTACTCTCATCATCTCCTACTAAAATATCCTGGATAAAATCATAACCTAAACAGGATTTGTGTACACGCATCATTAGGTAGAGCTGGTGATCTAAAATACAGCATAAGCTCTGACTTCATCACCCTTGGGTAAGTTGAGGATCCATCAGCTGCACCATTATGGCTCAGCAGAAATATAGATAAGGAGGTGGCAAAACTTTGGCAGCTGAGACCTTTTCTAAAGCACTAAACATATATAAAGCAAAGTCCAAAGAGAAATATACTTAAGTTCTAAGATTACGGTTTCATAGGCTCTGATGATCTTACAGATTCTTTAAAAAATTCTCCCGAAGCAAGCAAGACCATAGGCTACCATCTCTCCAATCTATAAAGAGATCTTAAGGTCCATATTGTCATGAAAGCTCACAGGAACACTTATCATGACGTGTGTAATTTGAGATACAAGTTGATCCAAATGCTTAGTTATCTAAGACTTAGCTATTACACTTAAAGTATGGTCAGTAGACCAGCAGCCTCAGCATCACCTAGGAACTTACTAGAAATGCAGAAATCTTAAGGCCTATCCTGGACCCACTGAATCAGAACCTATATTTTAAAAAGATCTTCAGTTCATTTACAGGTACATTAAAGTTTGAGAAGCATTACTCTTAGAGGCACTACTTACATGAAGAGCCTAAAATGCTGAATTCTGAACTAGACAGTTTATCTGGCAGGAAAGTGCAGTTGAAATGTTTTTTATCATATAGGTACAGGAACTGCTAAAAGGGAAAAAAGATATTTTTATTAAATTTAATCCCTAAAGAGTGTCCTGATTCACATTTTGTAAGGATCAAAACATCTTTAAATAATCCAGGCATTAGAAGGTCTAAATTTTACAGCCTAAATATAGTCTCAAAATGATTTGTAGAGTATTCATGGAAGGGCAATAAGTCTTGCTTCATTGGTCTCATGTCTGACCCTCAATTTTCTGATTTTCTTGGGATTTAAATTTCATTAGCAGTGTTACAGTTAAAAATATATTCAGGTCTTTGCATGACCTTTTCTCAAAGAATATAAATTTACCCTAAGAAGTACAGAATCTAACCAGCACCAAGAAATCATGTTTTATGGATTAAAGTGATGTGATAGCTTCAAAACACCAAAAATCCATGTTGTATGGATTAAGTAAAGTGATGCAATAACTATAAGTTGAACAAGGCAGTAAAAAAGATGAGCTCTTTCACAGAATCTACCTGTCTATAAGTATGAACAGCTGTCAAAATCATTAAGGCCAGCCCAGTCATAGCACTAACCTAGGAATGACCATCCTCGGGACCCTTGATGAGGCAATGCAGAGATGATCAAACAGAAGTAATTGTTCAATCCTCTAACAGCTCACCAACTACAGGAGATGAAATCACACATATGAATCTTTTGGGAAAAAATGGTATAAGACAGTAAAAATCTTCACCACATTATAAAAAGATAAAAGTATGATGGGAAGACCAGAAGTAGGGAAAAAAGGGAAAGAAGTGAAGAGAAAAAAAAAGAGAGAGAAAGATAGGAAGAGGAAGGAAGGAGAAAACAAAGGAATAAAGATACATGTGATTACTTTGAGCCAGATACTGTGGTGGGCCCTTCATTACATCTCAGATAACTACAGATGATACAATTGAGACCTAGAGTTTTAATTATTTTCCCAAGGTCAAACAGCTAATGTGTCCTAGTAGAGAATAGCTACTGAGTTCTAGTATTTTAACCTAAATTTGAAATCGTACCTTGACAGCATGGTTCTAAATGTGTACTGATTATAGAGCTACAGAAACCCTGCATTTTCAAACTGAAAAGAACCTTAGAGCAGAGCATTAAAAATACGAGGCTTCTACAGTTCAAGTGACTAGTGGAATTAAAATGACCAACTGGTAGGGATGTGACTGAGACTGAGCAGTAGGCAGGCAGAAAAGAAAGCAAGCAAGAAAGAATGAGAGCTTTTCTAGAATATATCATTATGCACAGCAGGAGGTTATTTGCAAAGAGCTTAACTGTTGAGCAACATGGTCACCACTCCGAGGGTCTGAGAGTTTGCTCTGAAGTTCAAAACCTGGTTTCTGCATGACTGAAACCAACTTAGGATTTGCAAGTGTCCAAAACTTAGCCATTCCTAAAACTTGTCCAGAGGAAATGGCTTAGCCAAAGTCAAATATGACTTCCTGTTTTAAAGAAATAAGGCTTAAACCGCTTGTTTAAAAGACTCATTGGATTTCTTGGCCAAGATACCACTTAAAAAAAAAAAAGAATCTATTTTGATGATATAAGTCTAATTGAATCAGAACCATATGGACTGCATTCCCCCTTTTAAACTACACATGAACTAGAAATTAAGTGTTCATGCTTCTCAAAGTAATTAATGATTCAATTGATTAAATATGATACTGGCCTTAAGTACCATGCTGAGCTCACACTGGCTCCATTTTGCAGGAATCAAGATACTTGCTGAATCCCAGACTCAGCTCACACACATTCCTATTTTGTCTCATGCAAGTTTTCTTTTGTTTGCTCTAAATAAAACCTACTCTTTACTAAGAAGCATGGGCAGCCTATTCACAATGCAACTGTTGTTTAGTTGCTAAGTCATGTCAGACTCTTTTGCGACCCCATGGACTGTAGCTTGCCAGGCTCCTCTGTCCATGGGGTTTTCCCGGAGAGAAAACAAGAAAAAAGCCCTGGAGTGGGCTGCCATTTCCTTTTCCATTACAATGCAAAGCTTCTGCTCAAATCCCTTTTCTTTTAGGTGTGCCCTAAAAGTGGGGGAGGAAGCACAGACTTTCCACTCCAACTCCTGACTGGGTTGAGTTCTGGCAATAAAGGCAGAAGGTTGGATCCTGGGAAGCTTCAGGGAGGTGGGCACAGCATAACTAAAGTACCTCTCCACTCTCTACCATGCACAGGGCTATGGTCCCTGGAAAATAATATTCTCAGCCAACCTGGCTTAATGTATTTTTTAATCACCTCCCAGCCAACCCAGCTCAGAATCTTCACACCTGGCTTCATACCTAGCTGATCTCAGAGGAATGAAAAGTGAGCACTTCTCTTTCAGGGCCATTACTTGATATTTTGATCACTTCTTTTGATAAGGGCAACACTATTTCCTGAACTCTGACCTCTTTGCCAGACACCATACAGAGCATTTTACTAACAACCACCCTGAAAGGTGAAGTAGGTGTTATTAACCTCATTGAATAGATGAGGAAACTAAGACTTGAAGAAGTGGAGTCAGGTACTCATAGCCACACAGCTGGGAAGCAGCAGAGCTGTGATTTAGACCCAGATTCAAAACGACTTGAAAGCCTGCTTCCCTCTCTTTTAGGCATTGTTAAAGACTCACCTCAGCCTTCAGTCCTAACGGTCACTAGTTGAAGTGCTTTCTCACTGTCATTAACTCATTTTAGAAGTACAAGGAGGAACAAAGAGATGGGCTCGGTCACTGTCGCACATGTAGGACAAGAGTCATCAATTCTTACAGAACACCCTGCCCAAATCCCACCCAAAGAATCAAGATGCTATGGAAGTCATTCTTTTGGCACCTTCTCTAGCTTCTATAATTTCTGTGTATGATACTTTCTGCAAAATTCACAATTTGGAAAGAAAAGAAAGCAAAGATTTATGCATACATTATTGTATAGGTATAATATCTATTACTTCTAAAAGTTGTTCATTCATAAATCCTTGAGATAATTAATACATGTTGAAATTTAATATAATTATAGACTGATCTGTTTATAAATATGCTTTCAAAATTTACAATATCTCACAGTTCAGTCACTCAGTCATGTTCAACTCTTTGGGACTCCATGGACTGCAGCATGTCAGGACTCCCTGTCCATCATCAACTCCTGAAGCTTGCTCAAACTCATGTCTATCGAATCGGTGATGCCATCCAATCATCTCATCCTCTGTCATCCCTTTCTCCTCCTGCCTTCAATCTTTCCCAGCATCAGGGTCTTTTCAAGGAGTCAGTTCTTCGCATCACGTAGCCAAAGTATTGGAGTTTCAGCTTCAACATCAGTCCTTCCAATGAATATTCAGGACTGATTTCTTTTAGTATTGACTGGTTGGATCTCTTTGCAGTCCAAGGGACTCTCAAGAATCTTCTCCAGCACCACAGTTCAAAAGCAGCAATTCTTTGGTGCTCAGCTTTCTTTATAGTTCAACTCTCACATCCATACATGACTACTGGAAAAACCATAGCTTTGACTCAGTTCAGTTCAGTCGCTCAGTCGTGTCTGACTCCTTGCGACCCCATGAACTGCAGCAATACCAGGCCTCCCTGTCTATCACCAACTCCCGGCGTTCACTCAGACTCACGTCCATCAGGTTGGTGATGCCATCCAGCCATCTCATCCTCTATCATCCCCCTTTTCTCCTGCCCCCAATCCCTCCCAGCATCAGAGTCTTTTCGAATGAGTCAACTCTTCGCATGAGGTGGCCAAAGTACTGGAGTTTCAGCTTTAGCATCATTCCTTCCAAAGAACACACAGGGCTGATCTCCCTCAGAATGGACTGGTTGTATCTCCTTGCAGTCCATGGGACTCTCAAGAGTCTTCTCCAACACCACAGTTCAAAAGCATCAATTCTTCGGTGCTCAGCCCTCTTCACAGTCCAACTCTCACATCCATACATGATGACCAGCTTTGATTAGACAGACCTTTGTTGGTAAAGTAACGCTCTGCTTTTTAATATGCTGTCTAGGTTGGTCATAGTTTTTCTTCCAAGTAGCAAATGTTTTTTAATTTCAAGGCTGCAGTTACTATATGCAGTGATTTTAGAGTCTAATTGGTCTACTACCTACATGCACATATACACATTACTCTATTGAATTATTTCTCACAGGAAAACCAAACATTTTTATATAGTTCACTCCCACATAAAATAAACACACCCACATAAACACAAGGAAACAATATGCAAAATCATAATACAGAAGAGATTTGCAAATATACTCACAAGTCTGTTAAAAGTGGAAAAATCACATGCTAATTCATACTTTACTTTCTCCCTCTCTCTTTCCCTCCCCTCCCCACTCTCTTTGATAAACACACATGCACATCAAAATCTTCAAACAAATAACTTTTTCAAATTGAAGTACTGAGCAGGGGAAACTCTTTTGACTGAAAATACCTCCTCTTACAGTTCTGAGAAATAAGAAGTCTCTATACAAACCAACAGGCACGCCATAGTGCGGCCAAGAGGAGCCACCCCACGTCCAAGATCAGGGGCAGAAGCCGGAAGGACCCCATGCCCAAAGGGCGGTGGCCAAGAGGAGTTACCCCACGTCCAAGGTCAGAGGCAGTGTCGGAGAGTACTAGACTGCGACGGCACAGGAACAGCCGAGAGGAGCTACCCGGCGTTCGAGGCCGGGGGGGCGGCCGGGAGGAGCAACCCATGCCCGAGGCCAGGGGCAGCGATGAGAGGAGTTACCCGGAACCATGGCTGTGCGGGCGCAGGAAGGCCTAGGGGAGCTATCCCACATTGAAGGTCAGGAAGGGCGGCGGTGAGGAGATACCCCTCGTCCAAGGTAAGGAGCAATGGCTGCGCTTTGCTGGAGCAGCCGTGAAGAGATATCCCAGACCCAAGGTAAGAGAAACCCAAGTAAGACAGTAGGTATTGCAAGAGGGCATCAGAGGGCAAACACACTGAAACCATACTCACAGAAAACTAGTCAATCTAATCACACTAGGACCACAGCCTTGTCTAACTCAGTGAAACTAAGCCATGCCCGTGGGGCAACCCAAGATGGGCGGGTCATGGTGGAGAGATTTGACAGAATGTGGTCCACTGGAGAAGGGAATGGCAAACCACTTCAGTATTCTTGGCTTGAGAACCCCATGAACAGTATGAAAAGGCAAAATGATAGGATACTGAAAGAGGAACTCCCCAGGCCAGTAGGTGCCCAATATGCTACTGAAGATCAGTGGAGAAATAACTCCAGAAAGAATGAAGGGATGGAGCCAAAGCAAAAACAATACCCAGCTGTGGATGTGACTGGTGATAGAAGCAAGGTCCGATGCTGTAAACAGCAATATTGCATAGGAACCTGGAATGTCAGGTCCATGAAAAAAGGTAAATTGGAAGTGGTCAAACAAGACATGGCAAGAGTGAACACCGATATTCTAGGACTCAGTGAACTGAAATGGACTGGAATGGGTGAATTTAACACAGATGACCATTATATCTACTACTGCGGGCAGGAATCCCTCAGAAGAAATGGAGTGGCCATCATGGACAACAAAACAGTCCGAAATGCAGTACTTGGATGCAATCTCAAAAACGACAAAATGATCTCTGTTCGTTTCCAAGGCAAACCATTCAATATCACAGTAATCCAAGTCAAGGCAATGGTACCCCACTCCAGTACTCTTGCCTGGAAAATCCCGTGGATGGAGGAGCCTGGTAAGGTGCAGTTCATGGGGTCGCTAGGAGTTGGACACTACTGAGCGACTTCACTTTCACTTTTCACTTTCATTCATTGGAGAAGGAAATGGCAACCCACTCCAGTGTTCTTGCCTGGAGAATCCCAAGGACAGGGGAGCCTGGTGGGCTGCCATCGATGGGGTCCCACAGAGTCAGACACGTCTGAAGCGACTTAGCAGCAGCAGCATGCCCCAACCAGTAATGCTGAAGAAGCTGAAGTTGAATGGTTCTATGAAGACCTACAAGACCTTTTAGAACTAACACCCAAAAAAGATGCCCTTTTCATTATAGGGGACTGGAATGCAAAAGTAGGAAGTCAAGAAACACCTGGAGTAACAGGCAAATTTGGCCTTGGAATACGGAATGAAGCAGGGCAAAGACTAATAGACTTTTGCCAAGAAAATGCACTGGTCATAACAAACACCCTCTTCCAAAAACACAAGAGAAGACTCTATACATGGACATCACCAGATGGTCAACACCGAAATCACATTGATTATATTCTTTGCAGCCAAAGATGGAGAAGCTCGATACAGTCAGTAAAAACAAGACCAGGAGCTGACTGTGGCTCAGACCATGAACTCCTTATTGCCAAATTCAGACTTAAATTGAAGAGTAGGGAAAACCACTAGACCATTCAGGTATGACCTAAATCAAATCCCTTATGATTATACAGTGGAAGTGAGAAGTAGATTTAAGGGCCTAGACCTGATAGATAGAGTGCCTGATGAACTATGGAATGAGGTTCGTGACATTGTACAGGAGACAGGGATCAAGACCATTCCCATAGAAAAGAAATGCAAAAAAGCAAAATGGCTGTCTGGGGAGGCCTTACAAATAGCTGTGAAAAGAAGAGAAGCAAAAAGCAAAGGAGAAAAGGACAGATATAAACATCTGAATGCAGAGTTCCAAAGAATAGCAAGAAGAGATAAGAAAGCCTTCTTCAGCGATCAATGCAAAGAGATACCAAAGGAACATTTCATGCAAAGATGAGCTCAATAAAGGACAGAAATGGTATGGACCTAACAGAAGCAGAAGATATTAAGAAGAGATGGCAAGAATACACAGAAGAACTGTACAAAAAAGATCTTCACGACCCAGATAATCACGATGGTGTGATCACTGACCTAGAGCCAGACATCTTGGAATGTGAAGTCAAGTGGGCCTTACTACGAACAAAGCTAGTGGAAGTGATAGAATTCCAGTTGAGCTATTCCAAATCCTGAAAGATGATGCTGTGAAAGTGCTGCACTCAATATGCCAGAAAATTTGGAAAACTCAGCAGTGGCCACAGGACTGGAAAAGGTCAGTTTTCATTCCAATCTCAAAGAAAGGCAATGCCAAAGAATGCTCAAACTACCGCACAATTGCACTCATCTCATACGCTAGTAAAGTAATGCTCAAAATTCTCCAAGCCAGGCTTTAGCAATACGTGAACCATGAACTTCCTCATGTTCAAGCTGGTTTTAGAAAAGGCAGAGGAACCAGAGATCAAATTGCCAACATCTGCTGGATCATGGAAAAAGCAAGAGAGTTCCAGAAAAAAACATCTATTTCTGCTTTATTGACTATGCCAAAGCCTTTGACTGTGTGGATCACAATAAACTGTGGAAAATTCTTCAAGAGATGGGAATACCAGACCACCTGACCTGCCTCTTGAGAAATTTGTATGCAGGTCAGGAAGCAACAGTTAGAACTGGACATGGAACAACAGACTGGTTCCAAATAGGAAAACGAGTTCATCAAGGCTGTATATTGTCACCCTGTTCATTTAACTTATATGCAGAGTACAGCATGAGAAACGCTGGACTGGAAGAAACACAAGCTGGAGTCAAGATTGCCAGGAGAAATATCAATAACCTCAGATATGCAGATGACACCACCCTTATGGCAGAAAGTGAAGAGGAACTCAAAAGCCTCTTGATGAAAGTGAAAGTGGAGAGTGAAAAAGTTGGCTTAAAGCTCAACATTCAGAAAATGAAGATCATGGCATCCGGTCCCACCACTTCATGGGAAATAGATGGGGAAACAGTGGAAGCAGTGTCAGACTTTATTTTTCTGGGCTCCAAAATCACTACAGATGGTGACTGCAGCCATGAAATGAAAAGACGCTTACTCCTTGGAAGGAAAGTTATGACCAACCTAGATATCATATTCAAAAGCAGAGACATTACTTTGCCAACAAAGGTTCTAGTCAAGGCTATGGTTTTTTCTGTGGTCATGTATGGATGTGAGAGTTGGACTGTGAAGAAGGCTGAGCGCCGAAGAATTGATGCTTTTGAACTGTGGTGTTGGAGAGGACTCTTGAGAGTCCCTTGGACTGCAAGGAGATCCAACCAGTCCATTCTGAAAATCAGCCCTGGGATTTCTTTGGAAGGAAGGATGCTAAAACTGAAACTCCAATACTTTGGCCACCTCATGCGAAGAGTTGATTAATTGGAAAAGACCCTGATGCTGGGAGGGATTGGGGGCAGGTGGAGAAGGGGACGACAGAGGATGAGATGGCTGGATGGCATCACTGACTCGATGGACGTGAGTCTGAGTGAACTCCGGGAGTTGGTGATGGACAGGGAGGCCTGGCCTGCTCGATTCATGGGGTCGTAAAGAGTCGACACGACTGAGCGACTGATCTGATCTCATCTGATACAAACCAACTCTCTAATCACTCCAGACATGCTACAGTGGTCCCCATTTGTAATATTCAGGCTTTCATAAGGAAACGTTGTTCAATCTAGACCTTAAAAAAATCTTTCCCCAGTTTTTGAGCCTCCTACCTGTTCTCCAATGTGATGTTTAGCCAAAGGAAAATCCTGCTTTTCTGCTGCTTCTCTTCTCCCTCTTTTTTTAGTGGTGATAGTGGGTAACCACAGAAAAGAAAATTCTGAGGGTACAATTCTTAAATTAACTAAAAAAAACTTTATGAAGTACCTTCTATAAAGCATGATAAGGATATATAACTGAACACCTTGGTGCTCAAAAAATTTAAGTAATGAATAAAGTAAAGAGGAAGATTTCAGAGACATTTATGAGGTACACTTCATAGGTCTTATTGCCTAAACAGATGGGCTGGAGTGGGCGGAGGAGGAAGATATTTCTACCTCTAAAGACTAATGTTTGATCTCTAAAGGAGAGTGAGACACGGTCTGCATTGGGAAAAAGCGGATATTAAATTTCTGTGCATTTGAATTTGCATACTTGTGGGACATCCAGATGAAGATTTCTATTGGTTGTCAAAGGTTCAGAACTTGGTAACAGTCAAAATGTACATATGTTCTCCCAGAAAAACCATGTAGAACAAGAAAATGAGGCCAAACTTGAATCCAGAGAGTAAACATTTCCTTTAGAAGGTTCAGGACTGAACTGTTAACCCTTGCTAGGCCCCAGGTGCAGTAATGTTTTTAAACACGCAGGCTAATTGTGTTCAATTAACAGGATACCACAAAAGGCAGAACCAAAAATCCAGACTAAACCTGCTATGATTTGACCACAGGAACCACATATGAAACCTGTTGGCATCTAAAGGTACCCCTAATTCCCACCATGCTAAGACCTCTGCCAAAAAGGGGGGACTTGTACTCTGCTAGGCATAATCTGTGCCTGGTGCAAAGGAGCCTGAGGCACCGCTCTTGGCCAGCTGCTCCTGGCCCTCTCGGCCCTCTTTCCCACTTTCTGGTGACGCACACTTTCCTCCCTTCCAGAAGGTGCCTTTAGAGTATAAACTCCCCTTCTCCATTCTCTGACCATTGAATAAAAGCCTGTCCCACTGACACCAAACTCAATTTTCCTTACTGGCATCACAAACCTGGGCCCTAAGTCCCTTGGAAACCCTTCCTGGGGCACATCAATTCAGTATGGACCCCAAGAAGAAGACCCTGAAGTCTAGTGTCTAATTTGGAAACAAACTTACCAGCTGGTATTCAGCACACAGCCTGCAATTGTGGCTCGGGAGGCCCCCTGCTCTGAGAGTTAGAGGTCCACGCTTAAACTCCATGAGGTTCTGATGGCTCCATAAATGAATTATTCATATGCTACGTCTGATAAAGTTCCAATTCATACCTCCCCAAACCTTTAAAACGCTGGAGTGCACACACCGGGGCTGTAGCAGACACAGCTTCTGATGGGAGACTGCCCTCGGGCACCTTGCTTGGAGCATCCACGGGCCAAAGTATTGAAGGCCGCAGCCCTACCGGAAATACCTGACTTCCCATGAGTCATAGTGTTCTAAGTTCCTGGATGCAGAAAGGCTGAACCTGGAGGTTCCTAAATGCACACGTTTGTGTTTCCAAAATTTCTCAGTGCCTTATCCAGAGCAGGTGATGCAAGGAATTTTGAAACTTAAGAGGAGTTAAAGATCTATCTAAGGTAAGGCATATCTCAATGTATCTTTATACCATTAAAAACTGTTAAATGCGTAAAATTGAGGTCAGGATTGAATACACGTGGACCACAAGGCTGGTTGTTTGGAGGAAGGGTGTGACGTTTTCAGCAGCCCCTCCCCTCCCCCGTATCTTTTCTGGCATGATGTCTGAAATTTCATTACAAATTTTTTGTTCGTGTATTTTTTTTCTTATTAAAATCTAAATATCCCAAGGATGTGCTAACGTAGTGGTAACAAACAGAGCCAGAAGATGTTAGAGGCCAGCTATTCCAATAGTTTTTTTTTTTTTTTTTTTCAGATTCATAATTAGATTTTAATTTGTGTGCTTTTTTTTTTTTCTTTCCTCTTTTAACTTTGGAATCCTTGTTCAAATTATAGCTTACTCCTGAAGTTCAAAGTGAATAAAGGAAAACAGCAAAGCTGTTCTAGTATGTAGCAAAAGCAAAACAAAATACCACTGGTTTACTTGGAGTCCATTTTTAATAACCATTATTCTACTCCAACACTTCATATTTAAAGAAGCTCTTTTGTATAACTCTCTTTACTCTAGACTTGGATGGTATTAATGCTGCTTGTGGGGCTTCCCTGGTGGCTCTGCTGGTAAAGAATCCACCTGCGATGCAGGAGACCCTGGTTCCATTCCTGGGTGGGGAAGATCCCCTGGAGAAGGGATAGGCTGCTACTGCTGCTGCTAAGCTGCTCCAGTTGTGTCCGACTCTGTGCGACCCCAGAGATGGAAGCCCACCAGGCTCCCCCATCCCTGGGACTCTCCAGGCAAGAACACTGGAGTGGGTTGCCATCTCCTTCTCCAATGCATGAAAGCGAAAAATGAAAGCGAAGTCAGTCAGTCGTGCCTGACTCCTCGCGACCCCATGGACTGCAGCCCACCAGGCTCCCCCGACCATGGGGTTCTCCAGGCAAGAGTACTGGAGTAGGGTGCCACCGCCCTCTCTGAAGGGATAGGCTACCCACCTCAGTATTCTTAGGCTTCCCTGGTGGCTCAGACTTTAAAAATCTGCTTGCAATTCGGGAGACCAGGGCTCGATTCCTGGGTCGGGAAGATCCCCTGGAGGAGGACATGGCAACCCACTCCAGTATTCTTGCCTGGAGAATCCCCATAGACGGAGAGTCCATGGGTTCACAAAGAGTTGAACACGACTGTGCAACTAAGCATAGCACAATGCTGCTTGTGTTTCCTAGTCAGAATTGAAAATTAGTACCACTGCACCTCAACTTCAAGCTTCGTTTCAGTTTGACACCTAGGAGCTTGGATTCCTTATTTAATTCCCTTCCTTCTCCCCACCCCATTGCATTTCTTTGTTTTATTTGTATAACATCCACTTCCTTCACTAGATCATGTCTTTATTGTCTTTACCCCAATTTATTGATTTTTATATTTTTCACACGTATTAACTACTCTTTATACCAGATGTAATGCTTTGCACAGTGTAGTTGTTTCAAAAGTGTTAAATAAATAGATTTTACAGAATTAAATACAGGCCTGCAGAAATTAAGCAGTATTTTCTATTTGGTAAGATATAGGGGCAAGATTCAACTCTTGGCACACATTTGGTGTCTGGTAAATATATGAGGTAGGAATGCATGAATGGATGAATGAACAAATGAACTAGGTGATAATGTATGTGAATGTACCTTGTAAACTGTAAACTACTTCACAAATATGAGTTCTTGTCCAGGTTATTTGATTATTTTCTAGCTCTCCCAATCTGTTGCACATTTACGAAATTTTGGCCAATTCAAGTAAAGCCCAGGAGGAAATCTGTGGCATGTGCCTCAGGGGGAGCTGTGAAGCAAAGCATAGACAGATAAACCTAAGGGGGTGTACAGAGCCCACGGGCCTGGAACAGAGGGCTCCCTGACTACTAACAATCCGGTTCTCACCCTTGAATTTCCAATGATCAGCAGTAAGTAAACATGAATGTCTTAAGCAGCTCATAAATCTTCCCAGAGCCTGGGTGCTGAATAAGTCCTAGGAAAGTGGTAATGGTGGAAATAGGATCTCCTCCCTGGAAGTAGTTCCTTTCAGTGCCAGTTTTTGCCCCTGTTAGCTGCTAACACACATACCCCAGCTGCCTCAGTGAGTCTCCTATTCCCATAAAACAGGGCAAATGGAGGAATAGAAACCAGGAAAGGATTCTGTCGTCCCTGAGTTTCCCAACTGAGGACCCCTCAGTGAGTGATGCCACCCCCTTCAAGAGTTTCCATGTTGGATATCTGTCCCTTAGGTCTGGCAACCCTGAAGGACTGGGTTTTCAGGCTGAAAGAACAGACTGGAGCTAGTCAGCTTCTGCTCAATAACCCAAAATAAAGAAGAGAGGGGGGAAAAAAAACAACACACACAGAAAGGTTACAGTATATCTGACTGTGGAATCTAATGTGCACTGACATTAAGGAGATTTCTTTTACCATACTTTGATGAGAGGGGAAAACACCAAAATCTTGTTTAAAACATTTTCCTGGTTTGTAATTGTGCCTAGGAGATGACAAATCTCAGAGTGGCATAGAGCCAGAGGGTCACATCCTAAGCAGAGCTAGACCACTCTGCCGCTGCTGCTGCCTGCTAGCTTTCCATGTATTGTAATTATTTCTCTACATGAATGTCTAGGATGGAAGGGACTACATCTCATTTATCCTTTATTGACTCAATGATAGCCACTGATAAACAAGTTTTTAATAAGGACTTTCCCCAGTAATGTTTCTTGGGTTTTTTGGTTTGTTTTTTTCACTCTTTTTTAAAAATTGAAGTATAGTTGATATACTGTATTATGTAAGTTGGGCTTCCCTGGTGGCTCACACGGTAAGGAATCTGCCTGCAGTGCAGGAGACCTGGGTTCGATCCTTGGGTTAGGAAGATCCCCTGGAGAAGGGAATGGCTACCTACTCCAATATTCTTGCCTAGAGAATTCCACGGACAGAGAAGTCTGGCAGGCTATAGTAAGTTATGTAAGTTACAGGTGTACAATATGGTGATTCACAATTACTAAAGGTTATACTCCTATTATAGTTATAAAATAAAATATTGGCTATATATGATAGTAATAATATAAAATATTGATTATATAAAATATTGGCTATATTCCCCATGTGATACAATATATCCTAGTAGCTTATTTTATCCATAATAGTTTATACCTCTTAACCTCCTATCCCTTTATTTTCCCTCCCCCTCCCGTTTCCCCACTGCTAACCACTGTTCTGTGCTCAGTCCCTCCATCGTGTCCAACTCTTTACAACTCCATAGACTGTAGCCCACCAGGCTCCTCTGTCCATGGGGATTCTCCAGGCAAGAATACTGGAGTGGGTTGCCATGCCCTCCTCCAGGGGATATTCCTAACCCAGGGATCAACCCAGGTCTCCTGCATTGCAGGCGGCTTCTTTACCAACTGAGCCACCCGGGAAGCCCTAGTGCTAACGACTAGTTTGTTCTTTATATCTGTGGGTCTGTTTCTATTTTGTAAATTCATTCATTTGTTTGATTTTTTAGATCCCACAGATAAGTGAAACCAAACAGTACTGGTCTTTATCTGACTTATTCCACTTACCATAATAGCCTCCCAATCCATGCATATTGCTGCAAGTGGCAAAATTTCATTCTTCTTTATGAATCAATAGTATTCCATTATATGTGTGTATATACAATATAATATTGATGTGTGTATATATAAATACACACACAAACACATATATAATATATATATATATATACCACATTTTATTTATCCATTCATCTGTTGATGAACACTTAACTTGCTTCCATATCTTGGCAGTTGTAAAGAATGCCACTAGAAACGTTGGGGTGTGTGTATCTTTTCTAATTAGTATTTTTGGCTTTTTTAGATATATACTCAGGAGTGGAATTGCTGGGTTGTATGGTAGTACTATTTTTAGTTTTTTTAGAAATCCCCATACTATTTTCTACAGTGGCTGCACCAACCCCTTTTTTCCACATCCTTGTCAGTATTTGTCATTTGTGTTCTTTGTGATGAAAGCCATTCTGAAAAGTTTTGATTTATATTTGATTTGATTTGTATTTCCTTGATGACTAGCAGTGTTGAACATCTTTTCATGTGCCTGTTGGTCATCTGCATATCCTCTTTGAAAAATTTCTATTCAGGTCTTCTGCCCATTTTTTGATGTTGAGCTATATGAACTGTTTATATATTTTGGATATTAATCCATTACTTGTCATATTATTTGCAAGTATTTTTTCCCATTCAGTAAGTTGTCAATTTGTCAATGGGTTCCTTTGCTATGCAAAAGCTTTTAAGTTTAATTAGGCCCCATTTATTTATTTTTGCTTTTAATTCCTTTTCTCTGCTTTATTGACTATGCCAAAAACTTTGACCATGTGGATCACAATAAACTGTGGAAAATCCTGAAAGAGATGGGAACACCAGACCACCTGACCTGCCTCTTGAGAAATCTGTATGCAGGTCAGGAAGCAACACTTAGAACTGGACATGGAACAACAGACTGGTTCCAAATTGGGAAAGGAATACATCAAGGCTTTATATTGTCACCCTGCTTATTTAACTTCTATGCAGAGTACATCATGAGAAATGCTAGGCTGGATAAAACACGAGCTGAAATCAGGATTTCCGGGAGAAATATCAATAACTTCAGATATGCAGATGATACCACCGTTACAGCAGAAAGTGAAGAAGAACTAAAGAGCCTCTTGAGGAAAGTGAAAGAGGAGAGTGAAAAAGTTCGCTTAAAGCTCAACATTCAGAAAACTAAAATCACGGCATCTGGTCCCATCACTTCATGGCAAACAGATGGGGAAACAGTGGAAACAGTGGCTGACTTTATTTTGGGGGGCTCCAAAATCACTGCAGATGGTGACTGCAGCAATGAAATAAGAAGACACTTACTCCTTGGAAGAAAAGTTATGAACAAGCTAGACAGCTTATTAAAAAGCAGAGACGTTACTTTGCCAACAAAGGTCCGTCTAGTCAAGGCTATGGTTTTTCCAGTGGTCATGTATGGATGTGAGAGTTGGACTATAAAGAAAGCTGAGCTCTGAAGAATTGATGCTTTTGAACTGTGGTGTTGGAGAAGGCTCTTGAGAGTCCCTTGGACTGCAAGGAGATCCAACCAGTCCATTCTAAAGGAGATCAGTCCTGAATATTCATCGGAAGGACTGATGTTGAAGCTGAAACTCCAATACTTTGGCCACCTAATGTGAAGAACTGACTCATTTGAAAAGACCCTGATGCTGGGAAAGATTGAAGGCCGGAGGAGAAGGGGACGACAGAGGATGAGATGGTTGGATGGTATCACCAACTCAATGGACGTGAGTTTGGGTGAACTCCAGGAGTTGGTGATGGACGGGGAGGCCTGGTGTTCTACAGTCCATGGGGTCTCAAAGAGTCAGACATCACTGCGTGACCAAACTGAACTGAACTTTAGGAGACAGAGCCAAAAAAACTATTGCTGCAATGTATGCGAAAGAGTGTTCTGCCTTGTTTTCCTTTACGAGTTTTATGGTTTCTGTTCTCACGTTTAGGTCTTTAATCCATTTTGAGTTTATTTTTGTATGTGGTGTTAGAGAATGTTCTAATTTCATTCTTTTAATTGTAGCTGTCCAGTTTTCCCAGCAGCACTTGTTGAAGAGACCATCTTTTCTCCATTGCATATTCTTGCTTCCTTTGTCATAAATTAATTGACCATAAGTATATTGACACAGTAAGTTTTGATATTGGTCTTATTGACTTATTTAACAAAGTTCATTTCCAGGGTGTGATTTTTTATTCAGTACAGGTTTAATGCTATGCATACAGTGGTTGTACCTAGAGTAGCATAAGATGAGAAGTATTGGTAGGTATGACGGATCCAACGCAACACAACATTTGCAACTCCCTGTTGGATTAGTCCACCTTGAGGTAGATCCTTCTCCTGGGTTAGTCACCTACTGCTAAATGATGGGGTCAGAAGTAACAAATATGGTCTGAAGTGGGAGTCAAGTAGAACTTTCTAGAAAAGGATAGTAGAGGGCTCTTCAGACAACTTAAAAATATGTCAAATGTAGACCTCAAGTTTCTATGTATAAATAGGTGCATTTTAGGATTGGAAGTTCGTGCATTTGATTAGCTAAGATAGTGTGTATGTGTAAAACTGTGATGCTTTATTAAATCTTGAAACAAAATAAGTTTCTTCCCTCCTCTTTGTTTCCATAATGCCTTGTACACACGTTTAACATAACCATTAGCAAGTTGTATTTCAAACATTTATTTAGGGAATACTGTCCTCCATTACAGTATGATCTTAAGAATGAATGCATCTTTATTTTATCTTATATCCTTTGTTCCTAGCACAGTGCCTTGGAGATACACTAGCAAATGATACAGAATCCTTTCCTCAAATTGCTTAGAATCTAGTGGAGAGGTCAGATTTGTTAAAAAGTAAAATATAAGTATAATCTCTGTGAACTAAAATAAAGGAAGCAAATACAATGGGATTTCAGAAAAGGGCAGTCAATTCAGACTTGTTCAATCGAGGAAAGAGGTAGCCTTTAATCTGGGTTTGTAAGGAAGAATAGGATTTCAACAGACTTAGAGCCCTTTAAGTCTTTAAAAGATCCATTCATTTTAGCCAAGGAAACGTGCTCTCCTGAGGAGTGTCCTGGCCTGCCCTGATGGCTCCTGTACTGAGGCAGTGTTACCAGTAGGAGAAACTGTTCATTAAGGGTGAATTAAACCCAGCTACCTTTCCCTAAGCTCCCTGTTGGGAATTACCTTTATATGCTATTGCCTTTAAAGGGATCTTGTCAGATTGTTTAGGCCTTTCGCATGACTGATCTTTATAGTTGTGTTTTTAAGCAGGAAATGACCAGACCCCACCCTGAGCACTCTGTCTTTTTTAACAAAAAGTAAAATCCATCATTTCAACAATGAATCTCTTTTCTTGGTTTAAAGAAACATTTGAAAACAGAAAATCCATATAAGAAGCTTTTTAAAAAGTTACTTGCAAAAATTTGGCTTTACTGAAAGTTAGTCATAAGGAAAACAGCCCAATTTAAACTTGAATTCTAAAAATTAATGGAAAGCATTATACTTATGGCTAAAAAAGTTGGGACTAGCCTGGTCTATGAAACTGAATTTAATTCTAGAAGCAAAAAGGAATTTTATGCTTCAGGACATGGACCTTCTTGATTGAGAAGGGATAAGGCCAGGAGTGCTAGGATTCTGAAAAAAACTAAATAGAAACATTTTTTCCATAATGTGATTATATGTTCTCTATTGCAGCATTCTGGCTGAATGTAGCCTGGAAAGTAAGATTACACATTCATTAAAATAGATTTCTTGAAGGAACTGAGGATATAATAAGTTTTCTGAGAATTTATCTCCAGCATAACCTGCCACTTATCTTTCATAGGCTCTTAAACAAATAGATTATTCCCCTTTCCCCTGTGCCACCCTTAAGGGAGTCAAGGAAAGAAGCTTGACACAAGCTGCAAAAGAAGTATAATATCCTTCTATGGAAGTACCACAATTTTAGAAAAGTAGAAAATGTCACATTTTGAGAAACTGAATAATGATATCAGTATACATATTATGGTGACATTTTGAATGAAACTGGACTTCAAAAATTGTTTAATCTCTTTTTTTTTCCTTCCCAGTAGTATATCCTCTAAGAAGATTTACTTGCCTAAATAATTTGACTGTTTTATTTCCACTGCCTTAGAAACAAAATGTGAATTTCACCTCAATTAAAAAAAAAAAAGTACCAGTAGTAGTAGATTTTCTATGCTACTATAAAAGTTTGCCCAGTATATCCCTGTCTTATTGGTTATATAATTCTATAATGTAATGAAAGAGTATTAAAATCAATGGAATATAAATGCAAAGAAATGCAATGGAATATAAATGCAAAGTTGTTTGGGTTTTTCTGCAAGAAATTATATTGAATGCTTTGGAAAGATTCAGTAAAATCATTTTAAAAGTTGCTGTAGGCAAGACAGTGTGGAAGGTGAAGGAAATTTTTTTTAGAAACACAGGCTTCTGCACTCGGATTGCTTTAAAAACGTACTTAAATTCTCATTACATTTTATAGAAACTATAAATGGAAATGAGAGATGTTGCTTTTTGGTGACACAGAACTCATACTCAAGGATTCATACTCAAAGAAAAAGTGTTGGCCTTGCATCAAAAGATTGGCACATAAATAGTCATTCACATGTTTTAAATTATAATAAAATGCATAAGCTATGTGTATATCATTTTTTATGATTTCTCACTTTAACTGGCTTTTTTGACCAACACATTAACTACTGGTCCCGACCACATTGGATAAAGATGACTTTCAGTGAACTACTTTATATAGCAGTTAATAAAGTTGGGGGTGCTCTTCCTTTCTTAAGGTGGTACAAACCAGACTTTGAAAGTATATATATATTTTTTTAAAAAGGCCACTCAGAAGCAATCAGTATTTATGCTTTAAGTTAAGTATGGTACATGAAATTTCCTACAACTTTTTCTGGCACATAAAACACTGAAATAGATGGATAAGGCAATGCACATCAACGTCTACCAGTATCTCAACTGCCTTCTACTTAAGATAAAGATCCTTACCACCATTCTTCTGTCTTTCCTTGTTCTCCTCTCTCTCCATCTTCGGTCTTGCATGCCTGCCTTCATTTAAAAAAAAAAATTCCTTCACCCATTTTCTCACCCTCCACTCCATATGCCTTTTTTTTAACAATGAAAAATTGTTAAAATTTACATTCTGATCTATAAATATTAAATATTTGATATATCACCTATAGAGCAATTCTAAAAGTTGAGAACCAACAAATAATAGTATTACAAATGATGTGACTGATGCTCCCTATAGCAAATAAAATTAGAGGATGCCCAATTTGAATCTCAGGTAACAAATTTTTTTTAGTATAAATATATTCTCTGTAATATTTGGGACATACTTATACTAAAAGAGTGTTGTTTATCTGAAATTTGAATTTAGCTTGATACCTTGTGATTTATTTGGTGAACTACCTACAAGGTATTGCCCTGAGCAAGGATTATATTTTCTCCATGGATCTAATGCCATGACTCCTGGGCCATTCCAAGGAGAATATTCCTGGATTAAAAGTCAAATAGATAATCTTTTCTTAAATAATATCAATTATTTAAACCCCAGTAGATTCCTTATTTAATATCAATCCAAATAAAAACTTGTTTCAAGAAATCTTAGTTGCTCAGTCGTGTCTGACTCTCTGCGACCCCATGAACTATAGCCCACCAGGCTTCTCTGTCCATGGGATTTTCCAGGCAAGAATACTGGAGTGGGTTGCCATTCCCTTCTCCAGAGGACCTTCCTGACCCAGGGATCGAACCCAGGTCTCCTGACTGCAGGCAGATTCTTTACCAGCTGAGCCACCAAGGAAGCCCATTTCACAACTCAGCATGATCGTACTCTTATTCTCTTCAGTCATTCTGAAATCATGTGATAGGTTTTATGACTTCTCATAATAAAAATGAAGAAATGAGACTATTTGTGTGTTTTTTTTTTTCCACAAACACACTTTCTGTGCATTTTTTCACAGAAACATCTTATGAAATACCCGTCAAAATGATGTTTTACACACATATTTAATAGGCATTCCTCTGCTGAAAGCCCTTCTCTGGCTGCCCTGTTCACTTCAGATAATGTTCAAAATACATTAAATGGTCTGCTACCCATCCTTTCTTCCTTTTAGCTCTACCTGGCTGTGCTATTTTCATTTTGTTCATGTTCTTTGTGTTGTTTTTGTTGTTTATGAAAACTTACTCATTCCTCTGGAGAAGGCAATAGCAACCCACTCCAGTACTCTTGCCTAGAAAATCCCATGGATGGAGGAGCCTGGTAGGCTGTAGTCCATGGGGTCGTGAAGAGTTGGACACAACTGAGCAACTTCACTTTCACTTTTCACTTTCATGCATTAGAGAAGGAAATGGCAACCCACTCCAGTTCTTGCCTGGAAAATCCCAGGGACGGGGGAGCCTGGTGGGCTGCCGTCTATGGGGTCGCACAAAGTCGGACACGACTGAAGTGACTTAGCAACAGCAGCAGAAGTCATCCCTCAGCACCGTCAAACAGATTGTTCCCTCTACCCAAAGTAGACAAATCTACCACTTTGTCCCATTGCTACTGTACTTCACTACTGTACTTCACTACACTAATTCCTACTCATCCTTTGTATCTCAGCCCTAATACTACTACCCCAGAGATCCTTTTGACTTCACATCACATTTATTAATTTATTCATGTGATTCATCATTGATATCTGCCTTCTCCAGCAGAGACACTGTAAGCTTCATGAAGCTAAGAACCATGTGAAGCCAAGAACTATACCTTGGGTCTCTACTGTATGTACTGGACACGTCATATGTTGATGTCCGGTTCATCGTAAGCACTATATAGATATATGTTAAATGAACAGATAGATGGATGAATGTATAAAGAATAAGAGTTATATTGTTTTCATCACCATTTTACAAATTAGGAAAACTGAGTTTTGGAGAAATTAACTAACTTGTTTATTTAGCTCATGAGTGGGAGTCAGAATTGAAATTCACATCTGACCATTATCCCTTTTTTCTATGACACTCCTCTCTCAAGTTCCTTCATGGGCCAACAGCTCATGATTATGTAATCTAAAATCCTCTTCATGAGACAATAGGTAGGGAAAATAATATTAGTTGGTTTTGCTAGAAAACGTCTTTCGGACTTTAAGTTATGTGTCTTGGAGGAGTTGCAGAGGAGTAGGAATGGCTTGTGGTTTGGGTAAAGGGAGGGGCAGACCGAGCCGCACAGCCACCAGAGACGGCACCTGGAACCGAAGAGGGTTTTTGCCCACACACTGAGTATCTGGCTTCCAGATGGATCCCGGGCACACATTTGTTTTTTTAATCTTCCCCCTCCTCCTCATCTCTTCATTCGCCACCCTCCTTTCAGAGGAATTTAAGGATGGGCTTTGTGCTGCATTGCCTCTTTTTTTCCTTCTTCAACCCCACCCTCTCTTTCTTTTGCACAAACAGCAGTGACAGACCTTTCCTGTGCTTGGAATCAAAGGGGAAACGAAATCCAACTGATTCACTCAGCACCCTTCATCTAGACACCTGGCTGTTTGTGCAGCTTTGAGGTAGTGCCTGATGTGTTTAATCAGGACAGTGGCAGCTCAATTCATCTACTCCAGCTAACTAGAAATTCTCTCTGCTGAACAGTGCTTACCTGTCGGGTGATCTGCATTCTGTAGGGACTACCTAGAGGATGCAGTACTGACCAGTTCTGTTATGACAGAGCAGAGGGCAGCTGTCTTGTTAGCAGAGCCACTTCCATGACTTAGGAAGCACGTCTCTAGGCATTTTACAGTCTCCTGTTCTGACTTTTCAAGAATAAGGAAGATTTCCATAATGTTTTAATACACTTTATTTTTTAGAGCAGTTTTAGGTTCACAGAAAAATTGAATAGACGGTAGAAAGATTTCCCATTTGCCCTCTGTCCCCAACACATGTATAGCCTCTTCCATTGTCAGCAGCCCCCCACCACCAGAGTGGGATACATTATTGGTGTGTCTGGTGAACCAACATTGAAACATCATTATCAAACAGAGTCCATAGTGTGCCTTAGGGTTCACCCTTGGTGTTGTAATTTCTATGAATTTGGACAAATTTATGATAACCTATATCCACCATTATATTAATAATATCATACAAAGTATTTTTATTGCCCTAAAAATCCTTTGTGTTCTTTCTATTTGTCCTTCCCTCCTCAGGTTTTTTTTTTCCCCTCAAAAGCGATCTTTAGACATTTTTAGAAAATAGTAAATGGCTCATTCATTCTGTAAGTGGAGGGCAGAGTCTAGGATGGTCTGTCTTCTATTATCTTTATTATTCTTCATACAACATACCTGTGCTCAATGAGGATAGTTCTATAAATGGATCCAGGTACATCAGTGAACGCATGCCCATTTCCATCAACCAGATGCTTTGAGAAAGACACCTACCTCCATCTTTCCACATTATGTGGGGGTGTGGGAGAGAAGACTCTGGAAAGGTCAAAGGAAGGTTGTAACAAAGATAGTTTCTGTTCAACTAATGTCTAGTTCGTGTTCTCACCCTAATTGTTCAGGCTAAAAATATAAGAATTTAAATCAAAAGTAGAAAAATATGGAATGTGATTATTATCCTCATTTGTTTATAAATTAATAGAGGGAGGGATCGTGTCCTTTTCCTTTCAGTGTTACTGCTATGGTAAGTTATTGCTACAAATACTCTTTTCCCACATGTAGGGATTATGTATCCTTTCCCTGTTGATGTTGGGCTTGGTTATGTTGCTTGCTCTGGCCACTTAAATATGAACAGACGTGATATGTGCCATTTCTGAGAAGAAAGCCATAACACAATATTCTCTCTTCTTTCTACCACAAGACTAGGAATGTCCCTGAAAAATATCATTCCTTCAGCTAGGGTCCTAGATAGAAGATGAGGTTCAGCAGAGCCATAGATGATGTATAATGAATATAGTTTGAACAAAAACAAATGCTGGAGTGGGTTGCCATTTCCTTCTCCAGGGGATCCTCCCAACCCAGGAATCGAACCCAGGTTTCCTGCATTGTAGGCACACGCTTTACTGTTTGAGCCACCAAGGAAGTCCGCTTATTACAAAAGTCAGTGAGATTTGGAGGTTATTTGTCATCACAACATAATTCATTCTTTATTACCTGACCAAACTGACTTCTCTGAGCGTGGCCTAAAGTTAGGTATAGTTGTATCAGCCTCCAAGGTAACACATAACACTCATAAACATTGAAGCCCCAGTTCAAAAGCTACTGAAAGTAGCCCGGCTACACATATAAATGGCAATATCTATAGCATTACAGTCAGTTCAGTTGCTTAGTTGTGCCCGACTCTTTGCGACCCCATTGACTGCAGCACACCAGGCTTCCTTGTGCATCACCAACTCCCTGAGCTTGTTAAAACTCATGTCCATCGAGTTGGTGATGTCATCCAACCAACACATCCATCCTCTGTCATCCCCTTCTCCTCCTGCCTCCAATCATTCCCAGCTTCAGGGCTTTTCCAGTAAGTAAGTCAGCTTTTCGCATCAGATAGCCAAAGTATTGGAACTTCAGCTTCAGCATCAGTCCTTCCAATGAATATTCAGGACTGATTTCCTTTAGGATTGACTGGTTTGATCTCCTTGTAGCATTTAAGTGTACTTAAACATTTTTCTGTTTGGGGGCTGAACAGCATGTGACTAGTATGATTTCTAGATACACTACAAGCTTCTGTGCCAATAAATTTTCTTCTTTCACATTTTCCCAATTAATTTGTCCAACCTAGGTTATTAGAGAATAGTCCTAATCCTACAATTTGTCAAAGTCTAACACCAAAAGGAGAAAGTTGAAGTATCAAAAATAGCAACCAGAATGTGAGTAGGGACACCATGGAGTTAGTCTGGCTTGGAATAAGTTACAAAATTTTCCAAGGATATTGTACTAAGTGGATAAAGGATAAATTACAGAATCAAATACATGCCAGATTCCAAAAAGTGGGATTTCAGTGGGGACTGGAATACTTGAAATGTAGAGGAGGAATAGCAAATAAGTAAAGCAAACATATTTCTGTTGTGTTTCCATCACTGGCCTAATTCTAAAGGACATTCAATGAAATAGAAACATGATTCCAAAAACTGGAGAAGTTCACTATCTGCTTAAGGAGATGAGTAAACCAAACTGGTAAAAAAAAAAAAAAAAAAAGTGATGCTGAAATATAATGCAGAGAAATACTTACATCATTAGACTACCAGATGAAGATTTTTACAAACTCAGTACAGTCTGGGTGACACTGAGCGTCTTATCAAAAAACAGATATTATCCATCCCCCGGAAACCACCCTCATGATTCTAATTTCCTCCCAAGGGTAACAGCTATCCTGGTTTCTAGTAACACAGATTCATTTTGCATGGTTTTAATCTATATATAAATAGAATCCTACAATATATATTATTTCATTTTTGGCTTCTTTGGTTCAGCGTTATGTTAGTAAGGATCATTTATGTTATCCACCATACTTGTAGAACTTTCATTTTCATTGCTGTATGGTAGTCACCCATTTTGTAAAGATACCATGCTGATTTATTCAAAATACTGTTGATGAGTATTTGGTAGTTTTTTCTCTGTGAGGCTGTTACAAACAGTGTTGATGTAATAAGTCTAGTATATGTCTTTGGTTAACATATATATGCATTTGTATTGTATACATGATGGGGTTACAACCCCTGCACCATAGGTGTTGGTAGTGGTTATGTGGAGTCTCCCTATGTTGATAGCTGTAAGGTCACATGAGCCTAGAAAAAATTATAAGATAATCAGTGTCTTCCATGGGCAAGGGACAGAGATGATATGCATACCAGTTTTTTTGGCATTCCTGGTATTGGATCTTAGCTGAGTCAGTTTGTAAAACAGGTGGTTCCAAGTATAAAGTTAAGGAACCAAAGAGGAATTCTGAGAGTCTTGGAGAAAAAGCCACCAAAAAAATGGTGATTTTGTTCTCCCTCATTCTCCCTTAGTTCTTTTGTTTATTTAGGGCAAATGGCTATATGACTGTTGTGAGAAACTGACAGTAATGGGACATGACTGCTAGTGTAAGCCACATTTCTCCAAGTGACATCAGCCTGGATGACTTGCAGTACAGGGTATCGATGAAGAGGATAGCTGGGATAATACTAAAAGTAGACAATATTAATATAAACTATTAATACTAGTATTAAAAGTAGACAATAATACATAGAATATAAACAATAGAGGAAATCAACTAATCATGTTTTTCTTTAAGAAAATAAACAAAATTGACAGATACTTAGCTAGATTGACCCAGAAAAAAAAATTACTAAAAATCAAGAATGAAAGAAGGGACATCACAAACAACCTTAAAGAAATGAAAAATATTGTTAAGAGTATACTCTGAATAAATGTATGCCGATGAATTAGATAACTTAGAAGAAATGGACAGTTCTTAGAAGAACACAAATTAAGAAAACTGACTCAAGAAGAAAGAGAAAGTGTGAACAGATCTATAAAAATGAAGATATTTAGCCAGGAATTTTAAAACTTCCCACAAAGGAAAGCCCAGGCTTTATTCACTTCACTGGGGAATTTTATCAAATATTCAAAGAAGAATTAATACACCTGCTAATAAACTCTTAGAAAAACAGAAGAGAAGGAAACTTCCTAACTCATCTTATGAGGTCACTATTGCACTGATAATAGAAATACCAAAGATATCACAAGACAATAAAACTATACACAAATATCACTTATGTATATGGGCTCAAGTATCTCCAACAAAGTACCAGCAAACCAAATCTAGCGTGATTCAGAAAGGACTATACACCATGATTTATTCCATGAATGCAGAAATCAGTGTCACATCATATTGATAGGAAAAGGATGAAACCACATGGTAAAGACAAAGCCTTGGACAAAGACAATGCTTTCCTTATAAAATCACTCAAGAAAAAACTTAGGATAGAAGGGAACTTCTTCCAAATGATGACATGCCTCTGTGAAAAATACGCAACAAAGATCAGGAACAAGATAAGACGTCTGCTCTTACCACTTCTGTTCATCATTGTACTGAAGATTCTACTCAGGGTAAATAGGTAAGAAAAAGAAATGAAAAAACAGTAATGACAGTCACCCAACTGTAGGAATGGCCAAAATGCTTTCACTCCTTAGTTTTTCCAGCTCATTGCCGAACAGCATCCCAGAACCCTTAACATTCCAGCCACCAGATCTGTACTCCAGAGCTGCCTCTTGCTTCAGAATCCATGACAGAGATGTGTGCACAGCTGGCAATGCCTTGAGCACCTCTCTCCGCCCCTTGCCTGGTCTTCCTCAAGGGCTAGAGGCAGACTGGGGTTAGATGCCATGACTAAGCTACTTTTTCCCCCAGAGAAAATATGGACCAGATATGTTCTCACCCCGTCCCAGACAACCTTTTATGGAAAGTATCTTCTCTGTTGCCTGGCTAGAGCTGCAAAGAAAGACCCTACTTTGGTAAAAGACTACAAGGAAAAGCCATAAACAAAGACAGACTTGTAGTTTATTTTGCTTTTTTTAAAAAAATAAATACACTTTACATTAAAGAAAGAAAGATGTCCAGATTGGAAAGAAAAAAGTAAAACTACCTCTGATAGATGATGAGGCATATGGAAAAAATCTTAAGGAATTCACTAAAAAAAATGTATTTTCTCTAAGAAACGTGTCCAACAAAACTCCAAGATATTGGATTATTATACAGAATCAATTGTATTTCCATGCAGAAACAATACACAAGTCAAAATGAAATTAAGAAAGCAATTGCATTTATAATAAAGCATCAAAAGGAAGAAAATACTTAGTAAATTTATGGAAAGAAGTTCAAAACTTGTACTAAAAACTATAAAACTTTCATCATCAAAGAAAGTTAAAAGACATAAAACTGAAATATATCCTATGTTCATGGATTGGAAGAACTAATAATGTTGAAATGGCAGTGCCTCTAAAATTGATCTGCATATTTTGAATGATGTCTATAACTATCTCAGCTTCCCTATTTACAGAAACTGGTAAACTTATCCCAGAATTCACATGGAAATTCTAGGCACCCAGAATGGCCAAATAGAAAAGGGAGGACTAAGTTAAAGGACTCACAGTTTATGTTTTCCAAATTTCCTGTAGCTATGATTTCCTGTAGCTATAGGACCCAGAAATGTGGTACTGGCCTAACAATAGATATACAGGTCAATGGAATGGATTTAGAGTACAGAAATAAACGTTTATCTTTTTTCAATAGTCAGTTAATTTTCAATAAGGGTACAAAAAAAATCCAAGGAGGAAAAAATAATCTTTTCAACAAATAGTGGTAGGAGAGCTAGCTTCCTACATGCAAAAGAATGAAGTTGGACCCCTTCTAATCAAATACAAAATTAACTCAACATGGATCGTAGACATAAACATTACCATTAAAACCATAAAACTCTTGGAGGAAAATATAAGAATAAATCTCTATGACCTTGAATCTTAAATGATACCCAAAGCGTGAGAGATAAAAGAAAAAATAGGTAAATGGAATTTCATCAAAATTGGAAACGTATGTACTGCAAATGATACCATCAAGAATGTGAAAAGATAGCTCACAGAATGGGAGAAAATATTTGGAACTTATGATAAAGGAGTGACATCTAGAATATGTAAAGAATTCTTGCAGTCAGCAATAAAAAGACAAGGAAACCTGATTTCAAAATGGGCAATGGATTTGAATAAGCATCTATACGAAGAAGGAATTCAAATGACTGATGAGCAAGTGAAAAACTGCTCATTAGTTGTTAAGGAAAGACAAAGTCACAGTGAGACTACTCACATCTGCTGGGATAACTGTTATCACAAAGACAGATGATAACAATGTCTTGAGGACACATAAAGAAATTTGAACCCTCATACACTGATGGTGTGAATGTAAAGTGAGAGAAGCACCTCCTCAAAATACTAAACATGGAGTTACCAAATGATCCAGCAATTTGACTACTCCCAAAATTGAAAACACATATCCACACAGAAACTTGAATGTCACAGCAGCATTATTTGTAATAGCCAAAAAGTAGAAAAAACCCAAGTGTCCTACAATTGATGAACGGATAAATGTAGTATATCCATACAATGAAGTATTATTTGACTATAAAAAATGAATGAAATACTGATCTATGCAACAGCATGGGTGACCCTTGAAAACATTATGCTAATTTAAAGAAACCTGTGACAGAAAGCCATATGTCATATGGTGCAGTTTATATGAAATGTCCAGAATAAGCAGATCTATTGAGATGGGAGATGAGTGTTTGCCTTGGGTTGCGATTGGGTGGGAGGTGGGGTGGTAGAGGAGGAATGCGGAGTGACTGCTAATGTATTAAGGTGTTTTGTGGGGGTTTTTTTTTAGGATTAAGACAATGTTCTAAACTTAGATTCTGATGATGTTTGCACAACTTTCCAATTATCCTGAAACTATGGATTGCACACTTTCCATGGGTGAATTTTACAGTACATTAATTATATCTCAGTATAATTTTGAGTTTTTAAAAAGTGAAGCTTAATTATGATGACGATTTTTAAAGTTGTTTACATGGAGGAGAAACAAAAGTACGATCACAGATAAAAGTGGAAGCAAGTACATTTTGTGTTAGAAACAGCTAATCTGATTTAATAGGGTCACATGGTTTCCAACTCACAGTACATAAATGGGGCCTTTGGTAAGGAGGGGTAAAGCATATACAGAACAAGGTATATAGTTTTTTGCTGAGTGCAGATCTAATCTTTGAACTCATTTCCAGGACTTCTGAAAGTCTTAAAGAGCTATTAACGTTATTTTAAAAAACTTTTCGTGAATAAGCAGTTTGCTACCCAAATCTGTCAAAGCCGCTTCTCTCCAGAGAAGGCTGGGCTAGGAAGGAAGCCTGGACAGGAATCTATGCAGGCAGCAGGCTGGGCTGAGTTGATTCTACAGCCTTTAGAAACGCCTTTCTCTCTGCCCTTTACCACCTACACATCTTCCCAGAGCTGTGCACTACTCCTAGCCCCACAGCAAGGTCTCTATTTATGTCAGCCAGGCCCCAACCAGCTTCCCTGTTTATGGACAGACTAGGTTACACTTGCACCTTAATTGGAGAGAGGTTGCAGGAAACCAGGAAAAAGTCTTCATTGTGGGCCTGTGTTTCCTGAAGATGCTGAAGTTCAAGGCAGTAGGGTGAAAATATCAATGTTTCCATGCTACCCTAAGAAGAAACCTTCTTTCCCTTCCCCAGCCTCCTTCTCTCACTTTTTTCCCCTTTTCTCTTTCATATTTTGGCCTGAGATACCTTGTTAATTTTTCAAGATTAACAGGCCGTTTAGCACAAGATGAATGTGATGCAGGTCGCAGATGAATAAATTAATACCAAAACTCCACACTAAGATGAAAATCAAAGCTGTCTGTTTTATTGCTTAAAGTATCTGTGAGTGCTGGACAGGAGGAAATTGGTATCTCATTAAAAAAATGAGGGGGTGTGGTAGAGAGGAAACTGAAAGCTCGTTAAAAGTGGTGGAAAAGCTGTCTTAATTATACCTTTCCATTTGCTAACAAGAGGACATTTGTTATGAGTTCAGGACACTTTATCCCAAGCAAAATAAACACAGTTAACTACATTATTTTTGTCTTTTTAGCCAGTGGTGGCTCTGGAGTCCTGTTTCAAAATAAAGGTTTCACTGCGGGAAGTCAATTAGACCAGAGAGTGCTGGCAAAGGGTCAACTGCTTTCACTTTCAAAGATTGATTTGAGAGCTGCTACCCAACCTTTCACCTTGCCCCCATGTAAGGGGGAAGGTGGGCAAGGGTTCCTTATTAGTGCAAGAATCTGTGGGCCTGGAGAAGTATTTGAAGGCTGTGCTGATGGTCATTCAAAAACAGTTGCTGAAAGTATACTGCTCTTGTAAAGCATCAGTTGTCTCTTCTGGAAAATGGAGATACAAATGACTTTGTAGCCGTGGTGGTGATTAAATAAGATGTTATATATGAAAATGCCTCCAAAGAACTTTAATGACACTGGCTACAACTTACTGATGATTACTGAGAGTCAGGTACATCGTCTTAATTTTTACTATAAATATATGTAGTACTGTGGTCTCTACTCGATGAGTGGAAAATTTTGGAAAGGTTATATGGTTTTGTACAAGATCATCCAGGAAGTGAGAGAGTGGGATTTAGACCCAAGTCTCTTTTACAGTTTCTCATGAAAGGTCATGAAAAAAAAAAAAAAAGGATATGGCCCCTGACTTCAAGACCCGTAGAGGAATAGAAACACACTTTGATAATGAAGCCGAGTATGATTAATGGCCAAAAGGATTTAATGTGCTAAGGGAATTCAAAGAAAAAAGAAATTTTGGTTGGAGAGTTATGCCAAGAGGCTGTAACATAATGTGCAAGAGCATATATAGAATATTCTTGGTTCAAATCCCAGATTTCTTAGTTTCTAAACTGTGTAGTATTGGACATATTAGTTTTTCTCTCTAAGCTGACTTCAGCTATGACATGAACATTGAAATACTACCTCCCTTTCAGGTTGTTGTGAGGGTTGGAAAAAAAAAATGATGTCTGTTAAACACATATCAGTGCCTGGTGAATGGATTTTTAAAAAATCAAGGTTTATTTCATATAAGAAGTGGTAGATTAAAAGCTTTGAAGGACAGCAATAAAGTTTCGGCATAGACATGTAAGTTTTGGGAGAATAAAGTATCCTCAAGATTAAATATGCTGCAGTAGAATTGTTATTTTATGTACTGAATTTATTTAAGAATCCATCGGAAGCATACCATTTTCTAAGTATGTCAAGCTTAAGAACTGATTTCGGGTTTGAGTAATGGTGGAGTAGTTTGCATCAGACTAACCTTCCTGCCAATAACAAGTATAAACTCTGCACAAAATATAAAAATCAACTGTTAAAAAGCACTGGAGGGGGACCAAAGGTAATCAAAAACGGAAAGGGCTTTGACACTTGATTGGAGGGGATCACACTAGATGAGATTCATATTTATAAGACTTTTCTTCTGAGGGTAGTCCCAAATCTATATGGTGCTGAGGAGCTCGAACACAAAACTGCAGTCTAAGTGTCCTGAGGAGACAGAGAGTAGAAATCTAAAAACTAATGTGCCACAGTGGAAGGATCCCTCACATCTACAGATCAGCTCTCCTCGAACTCTTGACTGACTGCTGAATTGTCTTTGCATAAGGAAAGACTACAAAGGAAAAAAACAACAGCTGTAAGGCTGATGGTGCTGAGCAGATGTTTTAATGCCTTTCCATTGCAGGGGAGTCAAAGGCTTAGTGTTTGAATCCAGTTAGAGAGGCTTGGACTTTGCATTGAAACCACAGAATGATCATTCGTTAAGCATGATGATTATGTCTCATGACTAAAATATTGACCTTAAGACTAAGAGGGGCTTCCCTTGTGGCTCAGCTGGTAAAGAATCTGCCTGCAATGCGGTAGACCTAGATTCTATCCCTAGGTTGGGAAAATCGGATGGAGAAGGGAAAAGCTACCCACTCCAGTATTCTGGCCTGGAGAATTCCATGGACTGTATAGTCCATTGGGTAGCAAAGAGTCAGACACGACTGAGCGACTTTCACTTTCACTTCACTTTAAGACTAAGGGGAAAACCTTATAAAGGCCAACCTTTATGGAGTCTAAAATCAAGTGATCACACAGTAAAAGTAATCCACCCGTAGTTTAACTGACTTCTAGGACAAAGTAGATTTAATGAGGAAAAGTAACTGAATCCAAATTGGGCAATGTGGAGGTCTTTACGGTTTCTTTGCTTTCTATTTCATTGATGTATGTTCTTTATTAAACTTTCTTCTGTCTTTGGTTTTATTCTGTCATTCCTTTTTTGACTTCTTAAATTGTATGTTGCTACTGCTGCTAAGTCGCTTCAGTCGTGTCCGACTCTGTGCGACCCCATAGACAGCAGCTCACCAGGCTCCCCTGTCCCTGGGATTCTCCAGGCAAGAACACTGGAGCGGGTTGCCATTTCCTTCTCCAATGCATGAAAGTGAAAAGTGAAAGTGAAGGCGCTCAGTCGTGTCCAACCCTCAGCGACCCCATGGACTGCAGCCTTCCAGGCTCCTCCGTCCATGGGATTTTCCAGGCAGGAGTACTGGAGTGGGATGCCATTGCCTTCTCTGAATTGTATGCTAGCCCTTTGCTTTTCAGTGTTTTTTACTTTCTAATATAAGCATTAACATTAAAGCTTATAAATTTGCCTATAAATCACTACTTTAGCTGTATTCCAAAATTTTTTCACAGGTAGTATTGTAATTCCCCTTTACTTCTACTTATTTCCAAGATTCTGTTATATCTTTTTTAATTTATTTGATTGGTGGTTAGAATGTGAGGTCTATAGTACACTCATTCTTGGAAATTGTTGAGACTTGCTTTATGGACTAAACTACAGTCAGTTCTTTTAAAAAATCCTCTATGTATGCTTTTAAAAATGGAAAATATACTTAGATTTGATAGAAAATCCAAGAGTATTTCATCTGTTATTCTGGGGTGGGTGGATAACTGAGAGCCTGTGATTTTAAAACTTGACAGTTTATAATTTTAAAAAATTACATAGTGTTGAGTTTTAAATCATGGTTGCTGTCACATTATACCAATAAATGTAATCCTTAGTTAGCAAGTTAGACAGGCAGAATGGTGGTGAACAGGCAGACACCCTGGCCTGGTGCTTCCTTAAGTAGGATAATGAAAAATCCAGAAATTTGTGATATGGATAACAGGGATAAAGGTGTAATTGACAACTCTCTGTAGCCCTGTCCTCAGGCCTGACTTTCACGCACCTTTATAATCAGTGCTTAACTCCTCTTCTTCCGAGGGTGTTCCTAGTAATTCTACATGTGAGGACTTCCAGCAACTCTCCATTGCATCTAAAATCCTGATGACAGCAATTAACGTATTCCATTACACTGATGTTTTGCGTGTAAAACATATAGCAGCTTTTGTCTGAAATCTGCTAAGTTCAAAAGTCAAAACACTACTGCTTTTCCACAGGCCCCCTGCCTCATCTTTCCTCTCAACCCCCTTCCTCCTTTGTCTGGAGTAACTTTTACTTAATGATTAGTGACTTTGCTCAGTTCATCAATACTGGTCAGAATTACATCAGGCTCTTGGGCATTCAACAAAAATCTGACCTGGTAGAAAACAGCCCTCCAAAGGAAATTCACAATCTGAAGACTGGAAAAAGAGACAAAAGGGACAGGAAAAAGGACAGATTGAAGGTTGAGGCTGAGGGATAGAAGAGCCTTTGGAAGAAGAAACTTCAGATCAGTTCCAGTGTATTGTCACAGTATGAAATAAAACTTTTAACACCAAAGAATATGTGATTCAGAGCTAGCTGTCAAAGAAAAAAACTGTGCTTGTTTTTTTACAGAGGTCATATCTTTTTTTTTTTAACCTATCCTTTCCCTTACTTGATGCTGAAAAGGTTTTTCTTGAGCCAGGGACTCATTTGTACATTTTTCTCTTTATCATGTTTTTTTAAAAACCAGGGATTATGTTACACCTCCAGATACATGGACAGCCTAAAAGTGGATAGCAAACTCAGTGCTTTATGGGAGTAACTAGGGACCTTATTACCCTTGGAACTAAGGGCTGGAAAAGCAATAAGATGTGATATCTTTCCCAGGTTGGCAACCTTGAGATGTTAAGAAAGTTGAGGGGAATGAGAGTTCAGCATCATCAAACAGATTTGGCATTCAGCTTTTCACATAGCCTACAGTATAGGGAATTATACAGGATGTGGGCAAGAAGAAACATGATTTCCATTTCCTTGGGGCTCCAAGTTCACAGAGTATAATTAATCTATGTCTTTGACTACTATTTCTAATGGGACTTTTATCCAATGCAGTTAAACTGTGTTCGTGTTCATCTTTGGTCTTTTGACACTAAAGTGCCTATCATTGTGATTCCTGACTTGACTGAAGATGTTGTCTCCTCTGCCTTCAGAATGCCAGTGTGTTCTGGGTATATGGTGGTAATAAAAATGCCCTGGCTATCAATTTATCAAGTTGTATCCTGTCACCCAGCCAAAAACACAGCCTCCAAAGAATGAAAAGCTGAGCTGTTTAGCACTGGTGAAGACCAGAAGTATATGGTATGGATGTCAAAATGAAGAACAAGATAGAGAAGTGCTCTCGGTATGGGAGCAAGCAGCAGCTCTGAGAAGGCTGTAAAAGCCTGGCAGGTCTTGGGCTAATGAGAGATTCAAGTTAAATTTAGGAAGACACCATGGAAGGCACATTTTGATGCCTTCTTGAAAGTTCACTTAAAATGTGGTCAGTAAAAAGAGCTTTAGAGAATTTTGTTTCCTCCCCAGTTTCCTCATTGAGTGAGTTTGTGATGTTAGGCAAGGATATTAGAACTCAGTTTTCACCTGTGTGAAATAGAATAAAATCTGTCAGCCTACCTCACAGGGTTGTGTTGAGAGTTCACTACGATTGTGTAAGTCAAGGAGATTTGGAAACTGAAAATTCATGTACAGGAGGAACATATTTAGGGACTGTTTATTTCCTCAAGCTTTGTTCCTTTTTAAAGATGTCTCTTTGAATAGGGAAATTAGGATTGTAGAATAGGAAATAACTGACCAAGAATGGTGAGACTCAAAAAAAAAGATGCAAGCAGGATGTGAAAAAAAAAAAAAAGTGGTCAGTGCCAGGTTTATGTCCTATGTCAATAAGTGGAACAGGAACAGTCATTATCTGTTGCCTTTGTTTTGTTCAGTTCAGTTCAGTCGCTCAGTCGTGTCCGACTCTTTGCGACCCCATGAATTGCAGCACGCCAGGCCTCCCTGTCCATCACCAACTCCCAGAGTTCACTCAGACTCACGTCCATCGAGTCAGTGATGCCATCCAGCCATCTCATCCTCTTCAGAAATGTAAATCAGACACAACTGAACATGAGCACTTTGTCTAAATGAAGCACATTCAGTTCAAAGAAATAGATCCTGTAATTTAAATACATATTTCTCATCACTGAAGAAAAGAGACACAACTGTTTCTCTTGGGAAGTGTGTGATGTTTGAAATAATTCTGTGTAAAAGAGAAACTCTCCCCAGTCATTTTGCTTTCATGTAAATTGTGCTGCAGTAATAAATACTTAAAAAGAGAATTAATACAGGAGACTTCAACTGTATGTGTATGTTTAAAATTCACAATAAAGATTTAAATCAAATGTAGCAAAATGTTAAGATTTTAGAGTTTCCCTGGTGGCTCAGCTGGTAAAGAATCTGCCTACAATGCAGCAGACCTGGGTTCAATCCCTGAGTTGGGAAGATCATCTGGAGAAGGGAATGGCTACCTTCCCTATTAACTGTATGCTTGAAATGTCTCAAAGCAAAAACTATAATTAAAAACAAAATAGACCAATTCTAAATTTTTACCAATAATTTCATAGAGGGGAAAACTTTTAAAAATGAGAATTATTAATCCCCCCCCCAAAAAAAGAGAAAAAGAAACACAGAATTTACAAAGCTAGTAGAAAACAAATTTTGTAAGGTATAGACTGAAGCCCAAATATATTAGTAATTATGTCAAGTGCAAGGAAACAAAATATTTCCTAATAAAATATTAAGATTATCAGACAACTTAAAAATAACAAGCTATATGTTCTTTATCAAACGTACCTTTTAAATGACAGAAGGGTTTAAAGTGAAAGAATGGAAAATACAAAAGTGTAAACACTAACCGATAAACAGACAAGCTGATTTTATTTGTAGGGTGAAAAGATTAGGGGGCTTCCCAGGTGGCACTAGTGGTAAAGAATCAGCCTGCCAGTGCAGAAGACACAGGAGACACGCGTTTAATCCCTGGGTTGGGAAGATGCCCTGAAGGAGGAAATGGCAACCCTCTCTAGTATTCTTGCCTAGAAAATTCCATGGACAGAGGACCCTGGCGCGCTATAGGCCATGGTGTTGCAAAGAGTTGAACATGACGGAGCCCAGCAAGGCTGTAAGATGATTAGAAATAAAGAGGCACATTCCATAATGATTATACAGTCAATTCATTGGTTATACACATACTCACATGTAACATGTATATTTATACAATGTGTATAATACGTATAGCCTAACTATAATAGCCTCAAAAAATAAAAAACAAATGTTGAAAAATAGTAAACTTACAATTATGAGAGATTGGTTTATATTGTTTTTTTGAAGGCATGATTAGCATCCAGTGAAATGTACAATCTTAAATTGTGAGTTTAAATATTTACAAATGTATGTACCCATGTAACCCCCTCTCCTATCAAAGGTGGGATATTTCAGTCATGTTAGAAGGTTCACGCCTGTCCCACTCTCAAGTCTGACCTGCTAGAGGCAAGCACTGTTCAGATTTCTTTCACAGTGTATTAGTTTTGTCTTCTGCTGCTAAGTGGCTTCAGTCATGTCTGACTCTGCGACCCCATAGACGGCAGCCCACCAGGCTCCCCCGTCCCTGAGATTCTCCAGGCAAGAACACTGGAGTGGGTTGCCATTTCCCTCTCCAATGCATGAAAGAGAAAAGTGAAAGTGAAGTCGCTCAGTCGTGTCCGACTCTTAAGCGACCCCATGGACTGCAGCCTATCAGACTCCTCAGTCCATGGGATTTTCCAGGCAAGAGTACTGGAGTGGGGTGCCATTGCCTTCTCCAGTTTTTGTCTTCTAGTTTCTTGTAAATGAAATCATGCAATATGCACTCTTTGACTTCTTTTTTTTAATTGCTGAGTAGTATTCCATTACATGAATATACCATAATTGCTTATATATTCTGTCCTTATTGGATATATGGGCAGTTTTCAGTTCGGCTATTATGAATAAAGCTGCTATGACATGTTTGTACAAGAATTTTTATGATTATATGTTTTCATTACATTTGGATAAATACCCACAAGTGTAATTACTGACTTCAGGTAGGTATATACTTTAATATACAAGAAACTGCCCCATGTTTTTTTTCAAAGTGGTATTGCTGTTAATAATGTATAAGAGTTCTTTTTCTACAGACTTTCCACTGTTTGGTGTTGTAAATAATTTTTCATTTTAGCAATACTAGGTGTCTGTAGTAATATTTCTTTTTGCATTAACATTTAATTGAATTTCTATGTTCACCAATAATGAGGAGCATTTTTTACATGTGAGTTGAAAGTGCTGCACTCAGTATGTCAGCAAATTTGGAAAACTCAGCAGTGGCCACAGGACTGGAAAAGGTCAGTTTTCATTCCAATCCCAGAGAAAGGCAATGCCAAAGAATGCTCAAACTACCGCACAATTGCACTCATCTCACACGCTAGTAAAGTAAATCTCACTTAAAATTCTCCAAGCCAGGCTTCGGCAATACGTGAACTGTGAAATTCCAGATGTTCAAGCTAGTTTTAGAAAAGGCAGAGAAACCAGAGATCAAATTGCCAAAATCTGCTGGATCATTGATAAAGCAAGAGAGTTCCAGAAAAACATCTATTTCTGCTTTATTGACTATGCCAAACATTTGACTGTATGGATCACAATAAACTGTAGAAAATTCTGAAAGAGATGGGAATACCAGACCACCTGACCTGCCTCTTGAGAAACCTGTATGCAAGTCAGGAAGCAACAGTTAGTACTGGACATAAAACAACAGACTGGTTCCAAATCCGGAAAGGAGTATGTCAAGGCTGTATATTGTCACCCTGCTTATTTAACTTATATGCAGAGTACATCATAAGAAACGCTGGGCTGGAGGAAGCACAAGCTGGAATCAAGATTGCCGGGAGAAATATCAATAACCTCAGATATTGATATTTGAGGTGTCACCAAATACGACACCACCCTTTTGGCTGAAAGTGAAGAAGAACTAAGGAGCCTCTTGATGAAAGTGAAAGAGGAGAGTGAGAGTGAAAAAGTTAGCATAAGGCTCAACATTCAGAAAACTAAGATCATGGCATCTGGTCCCATCACTTCACGGCAAATAGATGGGGAAACAGTGGAAACAGTGTCAGACTTTTTGGGGGCTCCAAAATCACTGCAGATGGTGGTTGAAGCCATGAAATTAAAAGATGCTTACTTCTTGGAAGGAAAGTTACGACCAACCTAGATAGCATATTAAAAAGCAGAGACATTGCTTTGTCAACAAAGGTTCGTCTAATCAAGGCTATGGTTTTTCCGTTAGTCATGTATGGATGTGAGAGTTGGAATATAAAGAAAGCTGAGCGCTGAAGAATTGATGGTTTTGAACTGTGGTGTTGGAGAAAACTTGAGAGTGCCTTGGACTGCAAGGAGATCCAACCAGTCCATCCTAAAGGAGATCAGTCCTGGGTGTTCATTGGGAGGACTGATGTTGAAGAGGAAACTCCAGTACTTTGGCCACCTGATGCGAAGTGCTGACTCATTTGAAAAGACCCTGATGCTGGGAAAGATTGAGGGCAGTAGGAAAAGGGGACGACAGAAGATGAGATGGTTGGATGGCATCACCGACTCAATGGACATGGGTTTGGGAAGAGTCTGGAAGTTGGTCATGGACAGGGAGGCCTGGCGTGCTGTGGTTCATGGGGTCGCAAAGAGTCAGACATGACTGAGGGACTGAACTGAACTGACCATTTCTATGTCTCTTTTTGTGAAGTGCCTGTTTAAAAATTTTACCCATTTTAGGGGTTATCATATTATTGAAAAAATGACCTTTATAATATATATCTTGAAACATTTTCTCCTAGTTTGTGGCTTGACTGTCATTTTTCCTGAGGGTGAATTTTGATAGTCAAAAGTTTTGGATTTTGAAAAGGTTCAATTTATTCATTTTTGTTTCTTCTACAGTTAGTCCTTTCTAGACTGATCTAAAAATGTTTTAAAAAGATGAAAGTCTTGAATCTATTTTTCAATATTTCTTCTAGAAGCTTTAGAGTTGTAGTTTTTAATCTTTAGGGCAATGATATATCTGGAATAAATTTTTTGTGTGGTGTAAAGAAAAAGGGCGGGTGAGTTTCTTTTTTAATGGACATCCTGTTGTTTCAATGCCATTTGTTGAAATAGCTTTCCTTTATCCATTGAATTGCTTTGTTGACTATAACAGAATCATAGTTAACATAGTTAACATCATAGTTAACACACCCTGTGTTAAGTGTAGGTCTTTCCGTAGACTCTCTGTTGTGTTTCACTAACCAGTTTTTCTATCTTTGCATTAGTAGTAATTATTTTCATTTTATTAGAAAACTTAAAGACAGTTAGTATATAGGTCCTCCAGTTTTTTGTTCTTATTTGGTATTTTATTTTGGCTAGTCTAGGTCATTTATGTTCCATATAAATGTTTTAATTAGCTTGGACATTTTATAGAAAAAAATAGCTGAGATTTTTATTGTTTTTGTAATTGAGTTGAATCTATAGATCACTTGTGGAGAATAGAAATCTTAATATTTAATCTTTTGATGCATGAACATGCCATTTTATTCACTAATATGGATCCTCTTTAATTTTATCTTTAGTATATTTCTATGAATAGATTTTAAATATTTTTTAGTTTATCATATTTTATGACTTTTAACATACTATAAATGATACTGATTTATACTACATATTCTAAGTTTTTATTAATATTATAGAAAAAAATGTTTGATTGTTATTGACTTTATATGTTGTGATCCTGTTAAATTTACTCATTAGTTCCAGTAGCTTTTCTCATATATTCCTTAGAATTTCCTATATACCTGATTATCTCATCTATAAATAAAGATAGATTTACTTCTTTCTTTCCATTTTGTTTGTCTATTACTTCTTTCTCATCTTATTGTACTGGCTAGGACCCATCCAGTAAAGTTTTGAATAAGAGTAGAGAGCAGGTCTTCTTGCCTTTTTCACCGTATTAAAGGGAAAGTGCTCATTTCATCATTAAATGTAACATTGGCATTTAGATTTTTTAAAAGATGTTTTTTACCATTGTAGAGGGAGATTGCATCGATTACAAGTCTGGGTGTTGAATTCTGTCAGATGGTTTTCCAGCACCTATTTGGAAGATCATATGGCTTTTCTCCTTTATTCTGATAAATCTTACTCCATCATATTATGTTCTTCTTTCATATTTTGGTGAATTTGTTTTGCTAATATTTTGTTAAGATTTTTGAGTATATGTTAATAAAGCATATTTTAATATTTTTGTTTGTTGTGGAAAGAGGGTAGAGTTGAACTGGTGTTCCCTCTTCTCCTACTTTATTAAGGTGATGGTAGGAATAGGCTATTTCTTAAATAAATGTTGACAGAATTCACCAGTTAAGTATTTTGTGTATATATTTAATTATGAAGGTGTTTCATTATGAGTTCAATGTTTAGTAGTAGTTAAGGTTTTCCATTTTTTCTCTTTTAGTTTTGATTTTTTACATTTTAAGGAATTTGTTGTTCTCTTTATCCATGGTATTGGCATATAATTATTCACAATATTTATTCATTTTATTTTTCAGCCCCTTCTAATACTGATAATTTGTGACTTCTTTCTCTTTTAGCGAACAGCCTTGCTAATATTTTATAAATTTTATTGACCTTTACAAAGTTTCCATTAACTTTCTCTATTGTTTGTCCATTTTTAATGCCATAGATATCCACTCTTATGTGTTTTATTTCCTTCTTTCTATTCATAATGAGTTTAATTTGTTTTTATTCCTCCTTGTTTATAGAGAAGTTTATTCTAAAGTATTTTCTCTTTTCTTTGTGCAAGTGTTTTAAAATTGTAAAATTTCCCCCCAAGCTCTGCTTTAAACTTCCCAGGTGGCTCATTTTAATTTTATTTATATTTGGCCACACTATACAGCATCTGGGGTCTTCCCAGATGGTGCTGGAAAGTTTTTTCCAGTAGTCATGTATGGATGTGACAGTTGGACCATAAAGAAAGCTGAGTGCCAAAGAATTGATGCTTTTGAACTGTGGTGTGGGAGAAGACTCTTGAGAGTCCCTTGGACTACAAGGAGATCCAACCTGTCAATCCTAAAGGAAATAAGTCCTGAATATTCATTGGAAGGACTGATGCTGAAGCTGAAACTCCAATACTTCGGCCACCCCATGAGAAGAACTGACTCATTGGAAAAGACCCTGATGCTGGGAAAGATTGAAGGCAGGAAGAGAAGGGGACAACAAAGGATGAGATGGCTGGATGGCATACCAACTCAATGGACATGAGTTTAAGCAAGCTCCAGGAGTTGGTGATGAACAGGAAAGCCTGGCATACTGCGGTCCAAGGGAGTCGCAAAGAGTTGGACACAACTGAGCGACTGAACTGAACAGGTGGCGCTAGTGGTAAAGAATCCGCCTGCTAATGCAGGAGACACGGGAGACACAGGTTTGATCCCTGGGTCAGGAAGATCCCCTGGAGGAGGAAATGGCAACCCATTCTAGTATTCTTGCTGGGGAAACCCCAAGGACAGAGGAGCCTAGCAGGCTACAGTCCATGGAGTCACAAAGAGTCAGACATGACTGAGCATGCATGCAAGCACTGCTTTTGTTGCAATGTACAGGTTTTGATAACATTGTATTTTAATTATCCTTCAGATTGAAATGTTTTCTGATTTCAATTAGTTTTCATTAGTTTTTATTTTAGCTTGTGAGTTTTCTAGAAATGTGTTGCTTAATTTCTGGCCATTTCCCAGATAATTTTACTATTGTTGATTTGTGATTTCATATCATTTTTGTCAGAAAACAAACAAGCATAACAAGCATAATTTCACTTGTTTTAAATTTATTGAGCTTTGACCTCGAATATAATATAACCTTGGTTCATGTTCCACTGGCACTTTAAAATAATGTATTTTCTACATTTTGTGGTCTAAAGTTTTATACGTAACAAATGGTTGATGATAATGTTTAAAGTATCTACATCCTTATTGAATTTTGTCTCTTTGTCTATAAGTTACTTAGAAAATAGAGCTAAAATTATCTACTCTAACTGTGGATTTTTCTCTTCATACCTTTGATTTCATCAGTTTTGACTGTATACATTTTGAAGCTATGTAATTAGTTGTACATACATTTATGTTTATTACATATTTTTGGTAAATTAATCCTTTTCTCATTATGAAAATCTCCTTTGCCTGAAATCTGCTTTGTTTCATATTACTATAGCCACTCCAGCTTTCTGACAATTAGAATTTGCACAGTGTTTATTTTCTGTTCCTTTTACTTTTAATGTATGTGTGTCTTTGTTTAAAGTACAGTTTTTATAAATGTCAGGTAGCTGGGTCTTGCTTGTTTATTCAGTCTAACAATTTCTGCCCTTTGGTGTAGTGTTTAGTTCACACACATTTCATATAATTATTTATAGTGTCTTAAGTTTACTAAAGTTTTACTGAATGTCTTTTATTTCTCTTATCTCTTCTTTTTTCCTTTCCTTTATTTCTTGCCCTTTTTTCCATTAATGGAGCAATAAAAGGTATAAGATTTTATATCTTATATTGGATTTTTAATTATACCTCTCTTTTCATTTTTAATATTTGATCCAAGACTTACTATCTGTACCTTTATCTAATAGCATTTTATTTTGAATGAATATATCATTTCACATAGAATGTAAAACAAACAACAGTGTATATCTGCTCCCTTCCCATCTTTCTACAATTGCTTACTAGAATATATAAGCAATTGCTTGCTTCTACAATTGCTTACTTCTCTAGAATATATTAATTTTGCTTTAAAGAATCAATTACCTTTTCAAGCAATTCAAGAAGGTGAAACATAAAGTTATTCTGGACTTATTTATATGTTTTATCTTTTGAGAAATGTTTTGTGTAGATTTGAGTTCCCATTTACTACCATTGGCTTCTCCCTAAAGAACTTCCTGTAACACTTATTATAGTGTGGGCCAGATGGCCACAAATTCTTTCAGAATTTATTTGTCTGAGTATGTCTTTGTTCTGCCCTCATTTCTGAAAACTTTTTTCACTGGTTATGCAATTCTGGGTTTTTAACCATTTTAAAGAGGTCTTCTCACTCTCTTTGACTTTTATTGTTTCTTTTGAGAATGTTGCAGTAATTCTTATTATTTTCCTGCTTTTAATATCTTTTTGGAGGAAAAGGGTACTTTTAATATTTTCTTGTTTATTTTGGCAACTTAATTATGATGTGCCTACATGTGATATTCCTTGCATTTCTGCTGCTTGGGGAGTAGCAGATGTCTTAGACTTGTGAGCTTATATTTCTCATGAAATTTGAAAAACATTTGGCCATTATTTACTTCAATATTTTTGCCCCAAACTCTCCTCTCCTTCTTTTCTTCAGCGTGACTAAAATTTTCAGTTGTAGAACAACTGAATGTCTCTTATTAATGGTAGGAGTTTAAATTGGTACAACCATGTAGGAAAATTGGTTTCGCTATCTGCTAATGTTGATACATGTACTTAATTATACAAAAATTACATTCCTCGTATATATCCAAGAGTATGTCCATATATGCACCAGAAGATGTGTTCAAGAGTGTAAAAACACATATCTGGAAATAAATAAATGTAGTATAATCAATAACTATATACAATTGTCACCATTACACGCAGCAATGAAAAGAAACTGCTACCTGCAATACCGTGGACATTGATCACAAACATGATGTTGAGCCGAAGAGAGAAGAATTCATACAGTGTGAGTTTATTTGTATAAAATATGAAAATAGACAAGATCAACCTATGATGTTAGAAATTGGGATAGTGGTTTTCCTTTGGGTAGAAGGACAGTGAATGAAGCAGGCATAAGAGAACTTTCTAGATGTGTTAAGTTTGTGAAACTTCTTTGGGCTATACCTGTTTCTATGTATTTCTATATGTAAAATGCAATGTGATTTTATCTCTATATATTATAGATCAATAAAAAGGTTAAAAAAGAAAAACTAAATTAAAATTAAGTTAAACAAGAAATGATTTATTTTTGCTAGTAAGCCAATACTGCTTTGGAAATAAAAATTATATAATTCAAAACAAGTATTAAATGGTTATAATGCATACTTTGGGTCTTTCTTCACAAGTTGTTTTCATTTAGCCTGCTTTTCTTTTATAATGTGGAAAATAAAACACAAAGGCAAATATTTGTCTCATTTAGGTACCAAATTCTAGAGTCATGAGACTCAACTTGCTCAACTTTACACTTTGTTTCCTGTCTGCATGTTCTGTAGTGTGCTTCTCCTACTCTCCAACTCCAGATACTTTCTCTATTTTTTGAGCACAGATGTAAGTGGAATTTTTTTATGCCAAGGAAAGATTCAGGCAGAAGCTCTTCAGATGGTTAAAATGAAGAAATTAAGCTCTTTCTCTCCCTGCTTCCCACCCACTCCACCCTCCCCCACCATATGTTTCAGAAGGGCCAGGAGGAACTTGCTGCTGACTATGGAGAGAGAATGTGAAGGAAACATACGAAAAAGATGTTTTGTACTTGGTGAAGCAAGTGTATGGATAATGAAGATCTTTGTGGTGGTTGGGGTTGGTGGGGGCGCAGTGGTGGTAAACTAATGAATACTGTTTGTTTGGACTTCCAAGTATCTCTTCACAAGTTTCTATATGTTCATGAAACCACTTTAAATCTGTGCTCAAAATTAATTTTTAGGTGTATTTGAACTATTTTATTCTAGATAATATATGAATCACTTTCAGTTCAGCGCAGTTCTGTCGCTCAGTCATGTCCGACTCTTTGCGACCCCATGAATCGCAGCACGCCAGGCCTCCCTGTCCATCACCAACTCCCGGAGTTTACCCAAACTCATGTCCATCGAGCCGTGATGCCATCCAGCCATCTGATCCTATCATCCCCTTCTCCTCCTGCACCCAATCCCTCCCAGCATCAGGGTCTTTTCCAATGAATCAACTCTTCACATGAGGTGGCCAGAGTATTGGAGTTTCAGATTCAGCATCAGTCCTTCCAATAAACACCCAGGGCTGATCTCCTTTAGAATGGACTGGTTGGATCTCCTTGCAGTCCAAGGGACCCTCAAGAGTCTTCTCGAATACCACAGTTCAAAAGCATCAATTCTTCGGCGCTCAGCTTTCTTCACAGTCCAGCTCTCACATCCATACATGACCATTGGAAAAACCATAGCCTTGACTAGACTGATCTTTGTTGGCAAAGTAGTGTCTCTGCTTTTTAATATGCTGTCTAGGTTGGTCTTAACTTTCCTTCCAAGGAGTAAGCGTCTTTTAATTTCATGGCTGCAATCACCATCTGCAGTGATTTTGGAGCCCAAAACAATAAAGTCTGACACTGTTTCCACTGTTTCCCCATCTATTTCCCATGAAGTGGTGGGACTGGATGCCATGATCTTCGTTTTCTGAATATTGAGCTTTAAGCCAACTTTTTCACTCTCCTCTTTCACTTTCCTCAAGAGGCTTTTGAGTTCCTCTTCACTTTCTGCCGTAAGGGTGATGTCATCTGCATATCTGAGGTAACTGATATTTCTCCTGGCAATTTTGATTCCAGCTTGTGCTTCTTCCAGCCCAGCGTTTCTCATGATGTACTCTGCATAGAAGTTAAACAAGCAGGGTAACAATATACAGCCTTGACGTACTCCTTTCCCTATTTGGAACCAGTCTGTTGTTCCATGTCTAGTTCTAACTGTTGCTTCCTGACCTGCATATAGGTTTCTCAAGAGGCAGGTCAGGTGGTACTGGTATTCCCATCTCTTTCAGAATTTTCCACAGTTTATTGTGATCCACACAGTCAAAGGCTTTGGCATAGTCAATAAAGCAGAAATAGATGTTTTTCTGGAACTCTCTTGCTTTTTTGATGATCCAGTGGATGTTGGCAATTTGATCTCTGGTTCCTCTGCCTTTTCTAAAACCAGCTTGAACATCTGGAAGTTCACGGTTCACGTATTGCTGAAGCGTGGCTTGGAGAATTTTGAGCATTACTTTACTAGCGTGTGAGATGAGTGCAATTGTGCGGTAGTTTGAGCATTCTTTGGCATTGCCTTTCTTTGGGATTGGAATGAAAACTGACCTTTTCCAGTCCCGTGGCCACTGCTGAGTTTTCCAAATTTGCTGACATATTGAGTGCAGCACTTCCACAGCATCATCTTTCAGGATTTGAAATAGTTCAACTGGAATTCCATCACATCCACTATTAGAGCAAGCATAACAAAGTTTCTGTGTTGATTGGAAAATGATACAATGTGGGCAGACTTTTTGTTCAAGAGAAAATAAGAGTGAAAATGACAGAGAAAGACTATTGCTTCTTGCTTTCTGAGCAGAAGAGAAAACTAGAAAAGAATGTGCTAACAGTTTCTCTCACTGAGAGTTTCCCCTGGATAGCTGAGAAAGAGGGAATCAAGCAGAGAGAGAAAACAAGAGCACTGGAAATTCCAGGGCTAAGCATGAAGTGGTAAGTTGAGACACTTCTCACTAGTGAGCCAGAAGCTATACTGCTCTTGAAATATTAGGTCTCTTTATCCAAACTCATCCAAACTAATGTAAAGTTCCTAAAATGTAACACGCTACAGAAGAGCTGAGACAAGGATTTTACTCAAGTCTGTTAGAGGTTTGGAATGTTAGTTACTTGATTCTCTTAGACCTTAATTAAGTTCATCATAAACATAAAACAAATGATGATCAAAGTATCAGCTCTAAAGCTGGAAGTGAGTGCTCAATGACTCCCACAGGACAAGATTCCCAGGTAACCTTCACTTGGAAAATGAAGGTGAGTCCTCAGGACTCAGTAGGTTCCTGCTACTTCTCCAGGTTACACCTTGGGACTTATCTTGGCAAGTACGAAGTTTGAACTTGATGATTTTGAGTACATTTATCCAAGAAGATTGTAGATCTGTATTACAAATACAGTTACAAGAAGAATGCAGGTTGAGAGAGAGCTTGGGCTTCCAGGCAAATCTCTAATGGGTACAAGGAAGCAGGAAGCAGAAGAGAGGCTACCTCCCTTCTTATCCGTTAAGTTCTCTGGGAAGCAGACATTGAGATGGAATGAGGAGTAAAGAAGATTTATGTGGAAGTAACACTTATGAAAGAAAAAAGAAGGAGGCAAGCAGCGTCAGGCAAGGAAATTGTCAGACCACAATGTAAACCTGGCAAAAGTCTCCGCCAACCTAACAGAGAGACCTGGAGCAAAGATGGACCCTTGCAGCAGCGCTGTTTTGGGGCAGGAAAGGTTAGGATCATGTACTACCAACTTGTTCAGTCATTGGCTGTGTGACTAGCTTGTTCTTGGCTCAAGACTTACACAGATCCTAAAGAAGTGAAGAGCTAGAAGCTCCTGATGACCGTACTCCTGGAAGCTGGTGGTACTTTCTCAAAGGAGGATCTGAGCTGCTTATCTCTATGTCTGCTACAATCCACGCCCTGTGTCCGCATATCCGCTTCTCTGTATGTACATGGGAAGCAGCAGCTCCTTCAGGGTTCTGAGAGGAAACCCAGAAGAGGGAGGCGAGAAGAGTAAACTGAAGGCCGCACGACTGCAGTTAGTCTCGGAGCTGCAACTGGGATTTGTTTTCCTCTTCCTCTCTGCATTCACTTTCTCCTTACTCTCAACTGCCACCTCTGCTTACCTGATGAAAGTGAAAGTGTTAGTCACTCAGTTGTGTCTTGACTCTTTGCGAGGCCATGGACTGTGGCCCCCAGGCTCCTCTGTCCATGGGATGGTCCAGGCAAGAATACTGGAGTGGGTTGCCATTTCCCCCTTCCAAGGGATTTTCCCTATCCAGGGATTGAACCCACGTCTTCTGAGCCTTCTGCACTGGCAGGTGGATTCTTTACCACTGAGCCACCTGGGGAGCCCAGCTTGATCGTACATATGTATAAAATAAATAAGCAACAAGGAAATACAGCCATTATCGGGGGAAGAGCACCATATAAAAGACTTCGATTTAATGTATTTTATGCATTGTGAAGAATAGTACCCCCATCCTCTCAGGGTATGAGGTCTGACCTGGCCCATCAGCAACATCTTTAGTAAGCTATTCCACTGATCTTTCAGGCTGGCAGCTTCTAGGTAGTTCAGTATGTGAAAAGACTGGTGGAACTGTGGTCACAGGCTCAAATCTTCAATGGGAGATGTATTCCTCAGTCAGATGGGATATTGTGTGGGATTCCAAACCTGAGGACCAGGCATGTGTGAGTCCCACATAGTGATGTTGGTTGAGCCAACAAAACTCAGACCAAGGAGTGAGTTAACAAGTGAGAATTCTGACTCTTGCTTCTTCCTCTCTCTTCTCTTGCCAGCCTTTACTGGAAAAAAATTTCCTTCCTTTCTATATTATTGATAATGGCAAAAGTCAACATTCCAACCTTTCAGATTCATTTTTTAACTATATAGGTAATTTTTAAAGTTGCTACTGCTGCTGCTGCTGCTGCTGCTGCTGCTAAGACGCTTCAGTCGTGTCCAACTCTATGCGACCCCATAGACAGCAGCCCACCAGGCTCCCCCATCCCGAAAACTTCTTTATTCTCAATGCCTTACTCTCCAGAGTATATATTCCCCATGAACAAGAATCAGCTTTGAGAACCAGAGCAGAAGGATGGCCCGTTTCTATTTGCTTCTCTGCTTTAACAGTCTGCTTCTGGTTGGAAAAGGAATTAACCACATTCAGTAAAGTGGAAAGATAAAAATCACATTAATAACTGCAATATTGAGACTATAAGGAAATTTGAAGTTTGTAGAAATTTAGAAGAAATATCTGATGAATGAAAGGCACTTCCCCTAAATATTTGGTCTTCCTCTACAGTTTCAGATTTCCAGCTCCCCAGATTCTTGGAATTTGCTAAATGTTGAGAGTGATCGTTTAGTCAAGGCTATGGTTTTTCAGTAGTCATGCATGGATGTGAGAGTTGGACTATAGAGGAAACTGAGCACCAAAGAATTGATGCTTTTGAACTGTGGTGTTGGAGAAGACCCTTGAGAGTCCCTTGGACTGCAAGGAGATCCAACCAGTCCATTCTGAAGGAGATCAGTCCTGGGTGTTCATTGGAAGGACTGATGCTGAAGCTGAAACTCCAGTACTTTGGCCACCTCATGTGAAGAGTTGACTCGGAAAAGACCCTGATGCTGGGAGGGATTGGGGGCAGGAGGAGAAGGGGACGATAGAGGATGAGATGGTTGGATGGCATCACTGACTCAATGAGCATGAGTTTGAGTAAGCTCTAGGAGTTGGTGATGGACAGGGAGGCCTGAGTCCATGGGGTTGCAAAGAGTTGGACATGTCTGAGCTGAGCGATTGAACTGAACTGAGAGTAATAATGGTGTTTTGATATGTTAATGAGGTGACTTTTGAAAAGCATCCAGGGATAAGAGCCACTAGTATCTGAAGTTGGGTGGTGAGGGGGATGAAGAGTGAGGAGGATTCTTGTGTGACTGAACTTGTGGAATCTGATATTATGTCTAGATAGTAAGTGTCAGAACTGAGTTGAATTTTCAGACACTCTGCTGGTGTCTGAGAATTACTTTTTGGTGTGAGGGAAACTGCGCCCCCCCGCCCCAACATTGGAAATTGAGTCTCAGAACACTGAAAAAATAACATATTATGCCCCCTTTGCTAAATACTTATGATTTTCCTCATATGATGCAGTCTTCATCCTTCTCTGCCCTATATTATGCCCAGAACAATAACTTTATATTCTGCCTTGACCTGCCCTGCCTTTTGTCTTCAGGTTGGGAGCCAGTCAGTGGTTGACACAAGTGAGAAATCAGAGGTTGGAGTTGAAGTAAGGCAAGGTTTTCATTTTCCCATCTCCCCAGCTACCTCTGCCAGAGGTCACAGCTCCTGTCTAGCAGCCCTCCTGTGCAATCAAAGCTGCTGCTTACTATTCTAGTAACTTCTCCCTCCTTGTGTGTCTTCACATCTAGGGATGGTGACATTCTCATATCCTGCCACCTCTCCAGTGGCACACCATCCCTTGTTTCCCTTAACTTAAAAAAAAAAATAATCCCTTAATTAAAGTTTCTTCAGTTGTCCTGGTAAGTATGGCATTTACTTTTCTTCAGACCATTACTGATAAACTCATTATATCTGTATGATTTTGTATCTGCATGAAGTATTTTTTGATTAGATTAGAACTCCTTAAAATCAGGGATTCTAATTCTTAAAATTCTCTTATCCTTTTCCTCCACTACAAAGCACAATACACTATATACAGAGATGGACGTGAAATGCTTTCTGAAATTCTTCATTTAACCATTGAGCTGTTATGTGCCGGGCATTGTTTTAGGCACTGTGGATACCATGATGAACAAGATGGAAGTGTTCTTGTCCTTAGAATCTATACTCTCCTGACTCTAACAAGTTCCCCATTGTAGGTTGCAGTTTTTAATGAACAAAGTGTGTTGTAGTTGTTGACTCTCCCGGTCACATCCTTTTCAGGCATATCTATTCTACCTGCATACCAGGTGGCAAGGATAAGGCAGAATCATGTTTAAGCTGAAATTTGAGGACCCAAAGCTATAAATAAGCAGTGCAAGTATAAGGAGAGATCTGGAAATAGAAATAAATAGGCATAGAAAGAAATATAGGTGTCATGATGATTTGAGAGACCATTTTGTTTTGGCACTGATTAGATTGCCTATAAAGACTTTACAGCAGTTTCTCTTCTTAACATCTCAGGAGTTCATTGTTGAAACTTTAGAAGCAAAACCTTCTTTGCTTGGAACAGTTTGAACAGCTCCTAGTTCCTGAAATGTGGCTGAAGATATGACTCCCATGGGAAGGGGGTAAAGAGAAATAAAAGCGCTCTGTAGGTTTTGTGTTTGGTATTGCTGCTGCTGGTGGCATCCCTGAGGCATCTGGGGGAGCAGGCTGAACCAGTGAGCAAACTGCTGTGCTTTCCTGTTTTCAGAGAAGACTGCATTGCTTCTCAAGCTGGGCTTTCAGGCCACCTTGCTTCATGAATCATGGCCCCACAGCTTGTTTCTCTTTCTCTGACCCCCATACTCCACACCCCCTCTCATCAGTAATTTTGTTTTTCTAGATGATGAGAAACTGCCAGATGGATCCCTTGCTTTGCTCGATCCCTGGATCATTGGTCTACCTGCTGCCTCTGCCGGTACTTGCTGCTGGGACTCCACTGTCTAAAAGGACTGCCAAGGTGCATTTGTCAGAGCATGGCTCATTATCTTACAAACTAAAGGCAGGTTTATGTCCTAAAACCTAAGCGTTGAAACTGCCTTTATGAGTCCTGTTGAGCTAAAAAACACTCATGGAATCTGTCTGCAACATCTCATTATTCAAGAAGAATTTATAATGATCTACTGGTTACCCTTTTCCTGTGATTCTTCAGTCTCATTGCTGAGAAATCATTTTTGCAGTCTCAGTCTGAGTCCATTTTCTGGGACCAGCCTTGTCAACGTAGGGAGAGAGTAACCGAGCTCAAGAAACCCATCCCTTGCATTTTCTGCTCTGACCTTACAGTTGAGTTCTAGCATCTAGACTCATGCTTTGTTCTGAGAACCAGTCCCCACCATATGCTCCTGATTCAATGGCATCGTAAGCATAGGATTCACTTTTGACCTCAATGCCATGTGCCTTTGGGCATGTTCTTCTTTAGAATTCCCTTACATATACCCTTTTTCTCACTTGATTCACAGAATAGTCTCATTGAAATCAATTATTTTACACTTAAAATCCATTTTCAATGTAGCTGGGACTTGAACAAAGCCCTTATAACTCCATAATCAATGCTTTTTAAGCAACATGTCTTTTCTGTTTTAGCATAAACCTGTTCTGAAACATGTGGAAATAGAGATTAATATGAAGAAGATCTAAATAAGCTTTACTGGTATTTTAGAATTTTTAGTCTACACATATAGTTTTTTTTCATTGTTGATACCATTCTATAAAAAAATTTCATAACCTGAAAATTTGCATTCAGTGAATTTGAATGGTCTTTTGGTTCTGTTTTCTTTTTTTAAATACTGCCACTGTTGATTTTGATCATCATATTAAATCGGTCCTAAGACTATACCAAAAAAAAAAAAAAGGAGGAAAGAAAGGGAAGGAGGGAGGAAGGAAGGGAAGGAGAAAGAGAGGAAGAGAGGGAGGAAGGCAATAGACTCTCCCAGATATAATAGAAAGGAACTATCAGAGCAGGATATTCCTGAGCCAGGTTTCTTGAGCCGGACACTGCAGACTAGAGGAAACTTTGTAGAAAATTTGTAGATAGGCAGACTAGAGGAAAATCTGTAGATAGGCACACAAACAAAACATTACAATGGTTCCCTGGGCTTGGTTTAGAAACTATCTGATTCCCTCCTTAAGCTATGTAAAATTCGAATACCTCTTTCACAGTAGCCAGTGCAAGGAAACATCTCTAGTACAATCCCAGTGCCTACTCTGAGACAGTGTATAGTATGGTACATGAAACAACCAAATGAAGCAAGGCATTACTTCCTGAGCAGGTATGCTCATGTTAGGGAAACCTGTGCCCAAGAATAGCAGCAGAGTTCTTCTTCATCAATCTCATTTACCTAAAATGCCAACCTAAAAGGTGAGAAGAACAGCCAATTTTTGTGGTTTAATTGGAAAGGTCTTCAAACTGCCCCCCAATCCCAAGCCTACAAGTCTCCACATTCTTTGTTCCAGAATCCCCACTCTTTATCATTCTTTCTGATTAAGTGTTAAAGAACTTTGTTATAATATAAACGTATCATTGGAATGAACCATTACCCACTTTGAGCTTCTAGTTTGAATTAATGCCTAATGCATGATGATCTAGTTCATCACCATAGGGCAGTGATGTAGACTTAGCTGTAAGACCAGGTTCTGGACACCTAGATGTAGAAGAAGAGACAGAAGGGAACAGAGCGTGAGTACTGCCAGGAGGCTCTGCTGGGAAGCCAGGGCTCTGCATACACACAGGGTGCCCAGGAGTGCTGGAAGAGCGCGGGAAGCACCGTGAGGGAGCACTGACCCCAAGAACGGTCTTCACCACTGTGAATCGTCAGGAATAAGGATGTAGCTTACAGGCCTGTGAAGAGCTAGGCCGTTCCATGCTTAGGAAAACTAATTTAGTAAATATGCATTCTCAACATTATAGCAGTTCCATCTGTGGGTGAAACAGAAAACTTTCCTTGGGAACAGCAGTAAGGTTCTGCAGTGGCCCAGGGCCCAGACCACTGGGCTGAGGCCCTTTCTGTTGGGAGAAAAAGTCACATTTCCTTGTTATTTGCGACAACTTCAGGACCCACAGGCTGCTTGCCATGTGCACACTGCAGAATTCAGCATGAAGGTTGCCAACAGTTTTTGGCCTCCGCTTTTTAACTGGTTTTCATTTAGCAACAATTTTCCATTTTTCCAGGACCTTTTGTGTGTTGATGAAGAAAAATTAGATGACCTTTAATCAACTTCGCAAAAGAGAAGGTGGGTGACAGTGGTCCAGAATAGTAATTATAGGGCTTACTATTCCCATTAAAAACCCCAGAGCAACCATCAGCAGTTCACTCTCATGGAGTCTGAAAGAGAGGCGGTCTTGTTCTTAAGAAATGACAGTTTGTACTTATCAAGCCATGAAGCTATACAGCCATCTGTGAATTTGGAAGCAATTTGTTGAAATAGAGAGCAGCATTGACCGCTGAGTGAATTGAGGACAAAAAAACGCCACACAGCTTCTGCCACCATCTCTCACAGGACATATAAATAGCAGGTAGAGCTGCCACCTAATCAAGTATATGAATAAACTATAAATTGACTCAACTTATCTCATTATACATGTGACAAGACCGTAACTTTCTTAGGACAGATAGTGCTACACAAGCCTCCTACCCATCACACTTCTAACAGAAGACCTGTACCAGCCTCTGGGGGAAGTGGCCTACCACCCCACATAAGGGCTTATTCATTGATCTAGCGGAAGTTTTCACTGGACAACAAAATTTTCCCAGGCTGACAAGGGGGCTGCTCTATTCTTACAATGGAGCTTCCAGCCCAAGGCAGTGACCAGGACAGGGTTCCCCCAGGTCTATGGTATGGCACTGGTCTGGAGCCAGAAGGAAATGTTCAGTCTTATTTCAGCATTTTGTTCCTCAAAACTCCATTGAGGAAATGGTCCCCCACCCTCTGCATTTGATGTACCAGATGTACAACGGCTGTGAAGACTGGTTCTCAGCTCAAGTGAGAATGTGGGGGCCACCACGAAGGACTGCTCAGATTTTGCTCCATCACCCACATCTGCCAGAAATGGACTTTTTGGCACTTGGCATTTTTTAGTTCTCTACGTTCAGTATGTGTAATTCTGACTTGGACCTCTTTGCCCTATGCTTTGGTCCATTCTCTTGGCAGTTTCACTTGAAAGAAAAACACAAACTTAAAAGGCAGAGGCTTTTAAGTTTCTTTTACAGCTTTATATTTATAACCTAGGACTCTCAATGCTTTGAAAAGATGTATGAAGTCTTTTGATCATATGTGATGAAGCTAGTATTACCAAAAGGCTGTGCATCTCTATAGCCCCTTATTCTTAGAAGATAGCATAGCCTGGAAACCACAGAGTAAGCATTCAGAGAACTATTTTAATGAATGCATGGTTCACATAACCTAGAAATAAGGTGGTGAATTATAATTAGCTTGAGTGTGTATAAGGCTGTGCTACGGTGATAGTTATTGACAGAAAAGAGATGTTAATACTTTTGGCTCTCCATTCGAGTACGTTGAAGATTTTGACCAGTAAAATATGAGTAGAATAATGTTGCTTCCCTGGTGGCTTGGTAAAGAATCTGCCTGCAATATGGGAGGCCTGGGTTCAATCCCTGGGTTGGGAAGATCCCCTAGAGGAGGGTATGGTAACCCACTCCAGAATTCTTGCCTGGAGAATCCCATGGACAGAGGAGCCTGGCAGGCTGCAGTCCATGGGGTTGCAAAGAGTCGGACATGACTGAGCGCCTAAGCACAGTACAGTGTTACTTCTGGGGAGGGTTTTTAAGATTTGGATGCAGTATTCCACCTCTGTCTATCCATCTCTCATGGGTAAAAGCAACACTCCAGATAGAGGTTGTTCCATTATTCTTGAACTGGAGTAAAGAGAATGCAGAGGGGGCTAGCCAACATGTGACAGATATATCATGAGAAAGAGAATGAACCTTTATAATTTTAAGTCTTTGGGATTTTGGAATTGTTGCAGAAGCATAATCTAGCTTATCCCAACTAGCTATGAGATAACTACTTCAATTCTATTTTTTAGGTGTGAGCATAGAACAGGTGAGAAGAGAGAGAGAGGTAGAGCTTCTGGATTTAGATTTCTGTTGGAATCTTAAAGACATACACTTTCAATAAAGAACATATGGTGATCTACCCACCCCGTTGTTGGCTCAGCAGCCAACTCAAAGAATCTCTTAAGCTAAGCTGGCTGTGACAATGACAGAGGAGAAGTGATTTAGCAGTACTTCTTATTTCCTAGAGTCATTGTTTTGGTCTGATATCAAGTCACTGCATGTGTGGGAGAAAATGGAAAATGTGTTGGATTGTACTAAATGTTGTCATGCTAAATATATATTATTATGAGAAAAACACTATCATTTATAGCATCAAAAATATTGAGAGTTATAAAAGAGAAGGAAATGATTTTAATTGTTTTATGGAAAATAGTGCTAATTTAAAGGTTCATATACCTAGAAGAGTATAAAAAGAAAGTAGTGTAATTACTTAAAACCAGAGATAGCCTTGCTTATGTAATAGGCACACGTTTTATATAAATGGAAATATGCTATTAAAATTGCATCCATTTAATTAAATCTAATATGCACAGGTCTAAGAACTGAGATGCAGGTATAAGCCATCCCTATCCAAAACTTACTAAATGTAAAGACAGGTATTCAACAAGATTTTTCAAGAAAAGTTAGTGTTGTCATATGGAAGTCCAGGGCACTAGGCATATTGCAAGGAATTTAACTTAGCCTAAGAGTAAGGGATGAACTTCCAGAGGAAGTGATTTTTTTTTTTTAATAAAAAGACTTATTTTATTCTACAGCATGTCAAATAACTCTACCTTATAATTTTCAGTGGTGGCATAATATTTCTTGTATGAAAGTATGAATGTATCATAATTTGTTTGCAAGTGTTTATTAGCAGACATTCAGTTTGTCTCCTTTTTAAAAAATCTCTTACATACAGTGCTGCAGTAGCAGTTCTTTTGTATGAATTATTTTGCCCTTACTTACATTTCTTTAGGATAAAGAAAGAGAAATGAGATCATTGGATCTGAAGTTGTAAAGATTTTATATTTATGTTTTATACGTATTTATACACACATTATATATAGTAAATATATCAAAATATAGAAATATATATTACCTTTGCATATAAGTGTGTATACATATCATAGACATCAAATATAGATATTGCTTTACTGCCTACAGAAATGAACAGTTTATGTTCTCATTATTGACCCTTAGGAGTTACAAGTCCCCATTCTTGAAAACTCAGGAAATCCAAGCCATTAAATCATTTTGTAAACTTTGCCAGCATTGTAGCTGAGAAAATCTTCATTTTGTTTGCATTTCATTAACCACCATGAGGCTAAAATTGAATATAGTGAGCAGGATGTAGATTCCATAAGAAGGCACATATAAACCAGAGAGTTGGAGATAGCCTCACAAAAATTCAGGAGCCTTTGCGTTAATGAAGTTATTCTGAGATATCCTCTTTATGGTAAAGTATCAGTTTTTGCATCTTGAACCCTCCAGCACTGAGAATGAGGCACAGTGTTCGACAGTCCTCTTTCAAATTAGAGCGTAACACATATCATACTTGGGAATAAAGTTTTAATCCATTTATCAGGTGACTCAGAAGGATGTAAGTCTTGAGTACACCCCAGATCAAGAAAAGGCTCTGTAACAGGTCAGCTTACAGCTTGGGCCATATGCCCCAACAGAGACAACAGTGCCAGAGGCATTTGAGGTGGTTAGGGTGCTGGGTAAGGACGCTATGTGAAACCTCCAGCAAGTGGCACTAGGAGATGTTCAGGACACATACCTAGAATTCTAAAATAAACCATGTCCCTGCAGCAGACATTATCCGCCATTTGATAAACTCCTATGGGTCCTAGCAGAGACTGGAAGCCTGACTACAGGACAGCCGTCTATGTGACCAGAACTTTTTGCCACAACCTAGGTGTTTTCAGATCCACCAGATTAATGAAGAGACAGTAGCAGCAAGCCATTGTACAAAGGAAACAGAACATCCAACACTGGGCCTGAGAGGGTCAAGAAGGTTCAAGTAAAGTGCGTGAATAAACGGTTCAACACTCCCAGGAGCCCATGGACCCCTCTGCGTCAGCTTTGGGCCTGCATGGTGATGCAGATCTCTACAACCAATAGGAAAAGGAGGGGAAATCTCAGGCTCAAAGATGACTTGTCATAATACCAAAAATGAACTACTGTCACACTATGGCTACACTCAAACAAGTTTCCAAAAGACAGTGGTGAAGAGAAATTCCCCAGTACGGAAATCTACTTTTGGTGATTTAATTTGTGTGGAAGGAGAAGTGGACTGAGATAAAGTTTTCATGAATTCTTGAGCTGTGACGAGGAGTTTCAGTGGTTGGTCCGGAGTCTGGAAGGAGCAAAATTTTTAAAATGTAAGACAAAGAACTTTGGGGAAGAGGCATGTAATTGGGCTTTTGGGAGTGGACATGAGAAGCAGTAATTCTCCCAGGATAAGTCCTGAAGGTTGGAGTAGAAGTCGCTAAGGAGGAGAATATCTGCTTCCAGCAGCCTTTCTCATCAGCGAGGCTGTGGCACTGACCTGATTGTCCTTGTTGCCCCAGGACTGACTGAGAGGGGGTGAGGCAGGCATTCTCTCAGAGCAGCGCTGAAGAGAGGGAAGGGGAGATTTGAAGTATTTCCCAGCGCTGCCTCTTCCCAAGGCTTCTGCCTCAGGGATTTCTAATAATTTTAAGTCAGTTCCTATAATCTACCTCCCTTGGGTTTTCTGTGATTTCTATAGCGTTGATTTAGGAGCAAAGAGCAGAGCCTTTTCTAGTGTACTATCTACCTGAATCACTCTTTTCAGCTTTGCTAGCAGTGGGATTGGGGTGAAATAAAGTGCATAGAAAAAAAGAAATGTTGGCACAGAGAAAACAAAGGAAGCTGGGAGGGCTATGGGGAAAAGAAAAAGGATGCTGAAAGAAGAGAGAAAATACATGTAGTTCCAGGACGTTTCATATATTTGTGGTTCAAGTTCAAATCATTGTCTGACTTCATTGGAACAAATTAGATCCATTTTCCCAAACCCAGTCTCCATGGTCATATGAATGACAAGTAATCGCCGGATCATTTCTTCTACAACCACTGGGGCATTAATCTTGAAATTCTCGACTAGACTCAGAAATGTGTGAAATAGTGGGGAGGGGAAGTTCCCTGCATAATTTCAAGGTCTGAGATTTCCCAGAAGGTACAGAATACACTTTCTATTATTCCCATAACTTGAAGTTGATACTTTCAGGTATTTTTTTGATAAGTGGAGCCCTAGTTGTTGTCATATAATTAGATATTTCAAATATTTTGCTTTTCTCTCTTTCCTTCCCTGTGTGTAGTCATGGGAGGCTCACATCAGGCAAGTGTTTTGATTTCACCGTCAGTGTGAAGGATTTCATTGTTGTCATTACTATGTTTATCACATTCCTCCCGGTTATGGGCCATTAGCATTCCACCAAAAAAAAAAATATAAATTCTGAAATGTAAGGTAATTCAGTGGCTAGATATCCTGGAAGCCCCTGTCCCCATCCCAGCCCACATGGGAGGCCTCTCCCATCTGGCCAGACCTAGCAGCTGAACTTCACCCCTGGGGCTTCTCAGTCCTGTCAATCACAGCATCCTGCTGTGAACACCATGCAGCCATTCCTCTCACACTGGCTCTCAAGCTGGCAGAACAAGTAACCACATGGGCTCTGGTCCACACTGCTAAGGCCCATGACATTCCTGGAGATAGCAATGAATCAAGGCACGTCACCACTACAGCATCTCTGTTCTGCCCAGAGTCCTTCATCCCAGAGGGTTCCCAAATATTTTGCAAGCTGATACTTTGTCCAAGCTGTGCATAAGCCTCTTGCTTCATCCACCACTGGAACCCATGCACAGTACCTCAGTGGTGGAATGCAGCAGCTGTTCTACAGCCGCACCACAATCCCATGGACCTCAGTTTGGGACAGGAAGCCAAGAGGAATACCATATCCAATTGAAAGGACAGGAGGGAATTTCAGGAGGTAAAATTCACTAAGCCCAACTTGGAAGCTGGCCAGGGCACCTGGCTAACACCCTTCCTCTCCTCAGAAAGCATGGGTCCCTGTGACCACCAACAGCCTGACTCTAAGCTCCGCTGGCCCCCAGCACCTAGCAGTGTCATCCTAAGACGAACACTAAACTCTAAATAACTCAAGGAAGTAACAGTAAGATATTATAAAAGCTAAGGGCAACTCATCTCACACCTGCTGAGCTTGGTTAATGTCGCCTTAGAAGGAATAGAAATATCCCTGAGGTACATTGAAGGTATGGAAAGTGACCAGAGTGTCTAGTCTTACTACCTTCTTGACGTTAGAGAGACACCCAGACTGAAGGAAGTATCCAGTGTTTGGAGTTGAAGATAAGGATCATAGCCAGAAAAGTGGCTTTGAGCCACGATGTCAGCTTTGAAGACTCTGTTTAAGTGAGGTATACGTAATTCCCCAAGCCAGTGATTTTACCCCACAGTAATGAAAGAAGTCTTTACTGGAGTCTGCTTGAAGAAGCATTTAATTAAACAACAGTAAAAGCTGTAAACAACAACTGCTGCTCACGACCACCACCATGACCACCACCAACACCACCACTACTACTAATAATGGTGATACCTAACAGTATTACCATGTGTGATGTGCTCTACCAGGCACTTGACGTGGATTCTCCTGTAGTCCTTCCAGTAACTCTGTAAGATAAGTACTGTCATTGTCCCCATTTTACACATGCATGAACTAAAGAACTAAGAAGTTGAGTAATTTGTCCAGAATCAGACAGGAAGTGGTGGCGCCGGGATGTGGCCTGAGGCCGTCCAGCCACTGCACATGCCGTCACTGTACCTGTACAGTCTTCCCCTCACCACCCTGCATTGCTCTTTTGAAAAAGCCAGGAGACACCACAACAGTCATATACTCTGTGACCCCAGAGAAGCACCATATGCAGATTATAACAGATAAAACCAATTTAAATTGGTTATTTATTCCTTTCACAAACATCCGTTAAACATCCACAAAGTACCTGATGCTGTGCTGGAGATAATGGGGAGTAAAGTAGACACGGTTTGGGGTTTGTTGGCACTTACAGATTAGTGGGTATCCATAATACCTCCTATGGCCTCCAACAACTTTCTTCTAAGGTGCTTTTGAAACAAACTGGCCATAATACCTAGAAAGCAACTTCTGAAATGTTATTTGCAACTCTGTTTTGAATTGTCTACTCAGTTATTTACATGTGAACAGGAGTTACTTTTATCATAATCAAAGTTCTTTATAATGTACCTATATATGTATTACTATAAAAAGCATCTTTGAGGAAAATAAAAAGTAACAGAAAGTTCTTGAAGAGCTTTTACTGCTTTAAATAGGAACAATATAATTTATATAGAAAATATTTGCATGATGGGTTACCCCTTCCATGTGACATTTATACCATTTGTGATGGTTAATTGTATATGCCAACTTGGCTATGCCATAGTACCCATTCTAGATGTCTGTGAAAGTATTTTTAGATGATATTAACATTTACATCAGTAGCCTTTCAATTAAAAAAGAAATCGCTTTCCATAATAAGAGAAGGCCTCATTCTATTGGTTGAAGGCCTTAATAGAGAAAGGTTGACCTCGCCCAAGGAAGAAGGAAGTTTGCCAGCAGGCTGTCTATGGACTTGAGCTACAGTGTTAACTCTTCCAGGGTCTTCAGTCTGTTGGCTTACCTTGTATCTTTAGATTTGGCAGCTTCTACAATGATGGAAGCCAATTTCTTAAATCTCTTTGTCTTTCTTTCTATATCTCTTTGTCTCTACCTTTCTGCCTCCAACTTTTATCTCTTTCTCTCTCCCAACCCCCTCTCTCCACACACACACACACACACACACTAATGGTTCAACTTCTCTGGAGAAACTTGACTAAGACACCTTTTATCAGCCTCTAACTGTCTTCCTCCCTTCCACCTCTCCCCGAAAGACTTTCTGTGAGACTTTCAGGCAGCAGAGCAGGCTGACACATCTTTAGCATCTTCAGTTAAGAGGCTTTATTGAATCACTCTTAAATGATTTAATTTAGGCTACTGCCTAACTTTTTCAGATCAGCCTTGAAGTACTCTGGGGCTCAGTAAAAGGCAGAAGGCAGTGTGGGGAGCAACTGAGCAACCACCAGTTTAAGCAAGTCCCTGGATGAATGGAAAAGTATTAAGTCCTATTTCCAGGCTGTAAGAGTATTTGAGGCAGTTCAAATATCAGAGAGCAGCTGATGTGTAGAATTGGGAAATGAGAAATGGGTTAGATGTCAGGCTATAATGGGAACTTTGAAGGCTCTGAGAGGTGAAGCAGGCTGGAAAAAGTGTCAAGTCTAGGCCAAGAGCTGGCCTTGCCAGGTAAACTGGGAAGGCCTCAGTCTCTGGGTACACAAAGATAAGACTTTCTACTAGCAACGTGTTTATCTTATTTCTAGCCGTGGTTTTTAAACTGAATCATAACTAGGGCTACCACACTTTGGCAGCTGTGTGGACAGTTGATCTTAAGGGAAGAAGAACAAAGTTGGAAGACAGTTTAGGAGTTCCTACAATCCTCTGGACAGGGAGTCATGGTGACTTGGAACCAACTTACAGTGTTTGAGATGGTGAGAGATGGAAGGAGTCAGGGAACGTTTGAAAGGCAAAGCAAGCAGACTTGCTGATGGATTAGAAATGGAATGTGAGGGGGAAATCGTAACTAAGTATGACTCCTGGGTTCAGGGCCTGAGTGAGTAGATGATGCTATTTATTAAGATGGGGAACACTGGGAGAGAAACAGGTGTGCAGGAGAAACCAGAAATGCTATTATGAACGTGCCATTTTGAAATACCTGTTAGAAATGAAAATATCAAACAGTAAATGTATATTTGTTTGAACACAGGAAAGCAGTTGAGGCTGGAGGTATGAAATTAGAAATCCTTAGTTTACAATGTCACTCAGATTGGTGGGATTGGACATGATCACCTAAGGTTCTCAACACTGGCTGCACATTAAAATGCTCTGCAGACACCTGAAGGATTGTTGTTGTCCTGGGGCCCATCCAGAGTCCAGAAATCAGAATCTCATATCTAAGGCACTAATTTCATTGTTTGTTCTTTGTTTAAGTTCTCCTTGTGATTCTAATGAACACCCATGGTTAGGGACAAATGAATAAGTGTAGAAAAGGAAGGCAGCAGGTTCAAATATGTTCAAAGAAGTGGGGGCAGCCTTATAAGAATTTGGGTAGAATTCTCAAGGTGAAAATTTGAAATTTGGTTTGTCATTATTCAAAGATATTAACAAAATCAGGTAATATTTAAGAAGCAGAAAATACTTTCTTCCCAGACTCTTCTGTGGATTCTTTTACCTCCACACTGTCCAATGCCTGTTCCTCCCACAGCTCTGCCCTCTACCTTCTTCTGTTCACACTCTACAGACAAGCCCTGGCATGGGCATCCACACTATATCAAATACCAAAGGCAAGCTAACGTTACCAAATCTAAACCTCCAGGCCAAATCTTTCCAATCACATATGCAAACTGCTACTAGACTTTTCTATCTGAATATCCTCCAGATCCTCATACTCAGTAGTCAAGACTGATCATAGAAGATGGTCTACGTGAAATAGATAATCAATGAAAACCTACTATATAGCACAGAAGACTCTACTCAGTACTGTGTAATGACCTGAATGGGAATAGAATCTAAAAAAGAGGGGCTATATATATATATATATATATCATTCATTTTCCTGTACAGCAGGAATTAACGTGACATTGTAAATCAATCATATCCAATAAAAATTAATTTTAAAGGAAAGAAAAGAAGGAAGATAGTCTTCTCCCTGCCCAAACCTTTCCTCCTCTCCTATGGCTGTGGCATTCAGCTATCTACCTGAGACAAGTGGGAATCAAATGTGGGAATCAACCTAGATCCTTTCTTATCTGCTTAGCTAATCAACCAAAAAGTTATATTTATCCTTCTCTTAATTTTCTTTTTCTTTTCTTTTCTTGATATCTTCTTTTACATTTATTATGAATTTGCATATTAATTTATAAGCAAAAACCACATTTTATTTTTCTCTTTAAAAATGCTTCTTTATATAACTTGCCATGTTAGAAGTATGAACATTTACTCTATTGATTGGGATGAGCACTTAGAATATTATTTATTGCCTTCCTTTTTCCATTGTTTGTATATAAAACACTTTCTCTCTTTTCAATTCTCTCATTTCCATCCCTGAGTTCATATCATCATTATTTATCACTCTTACTCCAGCGCTGTCCCACTCTGCTCCATCCTTGACAAGTCTATAAAATAGACTTGACAAGTCAAAATAAAAATCTAATGCCTGAATCAAGTCTTCAGTCAATCCCTACTGCCTAAAAGACCACATCTACACTCCTTAATATCTTCCCCTTATTTAGCCTCTGACCACCTCCTTGTTTTAACCTGGTTTTTCGTCATTCCACCATCCTATCCAGATACAAAGTCTCAGTCTCAGATAGAGTGAGTTGCTTGTAGTCCTCCAGCGATGCCCTGTCTCTGGCATATCTCTTAAGGCTTATCTAGTAGTTTCCTCTGCCAGAATGGCCTCCTACCTTTCTGTCTCTAGCCAGCCTCTATTCAGGCTTCATGATCAGCTCCAATGTGAAAACTTCTGGAATCCCCCCAGGGCTGCTTCCTCCTAACTTTTCATGGTATATTTTATGGATCTCCATCAAATGCTTTATCATATATATTATTGTTTTATCTGTTCTTTTTTTCTTAAAGATGGTCTCCAAGTTGAATAAGTTTCCAGACACCATAAAACTTGACAGGGGCCATTTCTTTTTCATTTTCATACTTAAATAAGCTAGCATGGTGTCTTGTCCATATTAGATGCTTAATATGTATTTGTTGGGTTTTCAGTGAATTTGATTATTGAAAAAATCCAGCTTGATTTCTGCCTCCTGAGAAATCTGTGTGCAGGTCAAGAAGCAACAGTTAGAACTGCACATGGAACAATTAGACTGGTTCCAAATTGGGAAAGGAGTACATCAAGGCTGTATATTTCACTCTGCTTATTTAACTTATATGCAGAGTACATCATGCGAAATGCCAGGATAAATGAAGCACAAGCTAGAATTAAGATTGCCACGAGAAATATCAATAACCTCAGATACGCAGATGACACCACCCCTATGGCAGAAAGCAAAGAACTAAAGAGCCCCTTGATGAAAGTGAAAGAGGAAAGTGAAAAGGTCAGCTTAAAGCTCAACATTCAGAAAGTGAAGATCATGGCATCCAGTCCCATCACTTCATGGCAGATAGATGGGGAAACAGTGGAAACAGTGGCTGACTTTATTTTTCTGGGCTCCAAAATCACTGCAGATGGTTACTGCGGCCATGAAATTAAAAGACGCTTACTCCTTGGAAGAAAAGCTATCACCAACTTAGACAGCATATTAAAAAGTAGAGACATTACTTTGCCAACAAAGGTCCATCTAGTCAAAGCTATGGTTTTTCCAGTGGTCACGTATGGATGTGAGAGTTGGACTACAAAGAAAGCTGAGTGCCAAAGAATTGATGCTTTTGAACCGTGGTGTTGGAAAAGACTCTTGGGAGTCTCTTGGACTGCAAGGAGATGCAACCAGTCAATCCTAAAGGAAATCAGTTCTGAATATTCATTGGAAGGACTGATGCTGAAGCTGAAACTCCAATACTTTGGCCACCTAATGCAAAGAATTGACTCATTGGAAAAGACCCTAATGCTGGGAAAGATTAAAGACAGAAGGAGAAAGGGGACAACAGAGGATGAGATGGTTGGATGGCATCACCGACTCAATGGACATGAGTTTAAGTAAGCTCTGGGAGTTGGTGATGAACAGGGAAGCCTGGTGTGCTGCAGTCCTGGGGTCACAAAGAGTTGGACACGACTGAGCAACTGAACATAACTGAGAACTCAGTGTGGCCTAGTGAAAATAAGGGCTTTGGATCTAGAGAAATATGAATTTGAGTCAGGGCTCTGCCATTCCCTAGCTATGTGATCTTGAGGACTATTGTTAGCCTTAGCTTGTAAAATGAGGCTAACAATAGTACTTAACTCATAGAAATACTCCTGGCAATACTCTTGGCATTTGAGTTACATATTTAAGACTCAGTAAATTTACTTATATTGGAAAAGGATTAACCGAATAACTAAAATAGAAAATGTCTAGACTTGTAATATGGCTTTAATTATCATAATATAATACTTTTAATTAAAAATGAGAGTGCTTTTCCCCCCACCTTTGTAGACATTGTTTAGAAAGTACTGACATAGTAGGGCTGTGGCTTTCTTAGTGTTTTATTACAGTTAATGCCAAGGCTAGAACTTTGCCTGCCATGAAAATTTGATAAATATTAACTTGTGATTATGGTAAACTTCGAAATTAATAGAAAAGGATGGGTGAAAACTCAATTCATAGTCTTTTTCCTAAAGCAGTCAAGCCATGTTCTCTGTCTCACATGGATGATTGCATTTAGTAGCAATTAGAATTTGTTCTGACATTAATTGAGTTTGTTTCACTTCTACCACAAATAATATTTCAGTGAAATATACGTTCAAAGAAATTGTTTTCCATAAACCTAACAGCTTTAATTACCTGATACATGCAGAACCGATGATTGACTACCTAAGACTCCAAAGACAAACTTCATGAGGACTTGAATAGAGCAGAGCTTCCAACCATTTCTAGTTATGAGTTGTAACACTTACATTATCCTTTTCTATGTGTGTCTTGATATGAATAGGAGTGAAAAGCGCTTGTGTAGATGGAGACCGCATTAATCATGAGTTAGTGGCTCGTTTTCACAGTTCTGCCTAGTCTGGTTTGGTCCCTTAGGGTACCTGCTCCCAAACTGTGTGTGAATGGTTCTCAATGGGAATCTGACTCTTTTAGCTTCTGAACTAGTCCTTTTTATCTGTATATGGTCAGCTTTGTCCCTTGAATTCCTGCTTTCATCTTCTTAAAATAGATCCATTCATTGCTACCAAACCAGCTTTTCTTGAATGCTGCCTCTTTAAGTACTAAGTTCTTGATACCCCCATCCCTAGCTAAATGTGCACATTTGTAATTTAGACATTCTTTACCTGTATTTGTCCTACAAGAAGTAACATAGGTCATAGCCAGTCCTCAAGGAAGAATCTAAGAAACTTTTCTTCTCACACCTTTCATCCATTTTTTGGTCATACCAGAAATCAGAGCAAGGAAGAATCTTATTTAAAAATTCACCCTGTGTGTATGATTTCCACACATTCCCCATCCAATAATTTATTCCACAAGCATATTTTGACATGTCATCATATTTTAGGGTCAGGCACTGTGCAAGAATCTTAGTATAAAAATGAATAATATCATGTTCCTACCCTAAAATTGTTTAAATTATTAAAGATACAGACATGTATATGTGTATACCCTGGCGTGCTGCAATTCATGGGGTCGCAAAGAGTTGGACACGACTGAGCTACTGAACTGAACTGAACTGAATACACACAAACACATACACACACATATCTATGGGCTTCCCAGGTGGCTCAGTGGTATACATATACACATATACATGTCTGTATCTTTAATAATTTAAACAATTCTTAGGGTAGGAACAGATATTATTCATTTTTATACTAAGATTCTTGCACAGTGCCTGACCCTAAAATATGATGACATTCAAAATATGCTTGTGGAATAAATTATTGGATGGGGAATGTGTGGAAATCATACACACAGGGTGAATTTTTAAATAAGATTCTTCCTTGCTCTGATTTCTGGTATGACCAAAAAATGGATGAAAGATGTGAGAAGAATCCACCCGCCAAGCAGGAGATGCAGGTTCCATCCTTGGGTCGGAAAGATACCCTGGAGAAGGAAATGACTACCCACTCCAGTATTCTTGCTTGGGAAATCCCATAGACAGCAGAGTCTGGTGGACTATAGTCCATGGGGTCACAAAGAGTCAGACATAACTTAGTGACTAAAAATTATACATACATGCATACTGTTTCCTTCAAGGTCTTCATAAGATAAAGGTATATTTTTTAAAATGTCATCACTGCTGCCAATATTCATTTCACTCTCTAGTTGAGATATTTCCAGACAGGGCAAGGGAAAACAAGGGAAGAAGCCAGACCAGGCATACTTCTGGCTGGCATACCTGACTTATTGCTTTGATTAAAATGGGATAAATCACCTCTGATAAAATCACTGCATTAACCCTACTATCCCAACCAAAAGATGGTACTACTTCCCAAATCTTTGCTTGATATGTGTCTTCTTATCTTAGAAGATCTTAGTTGTTCGTATCATTTGACACGCATCCTGTCTCTCCCATCCCCAACTCTACCAAGCCTTAAGCTGATCTTGCTTTGTGTTGGTTGTGCTTCTATTGTGGCACTTACTACATAATATTATAGACATATAGTCATTAGACTTACGACATAATATTATAGACATATAGTCATGGATCAGCAATTGGAGCAAGGTAGGAACTGCTTTTAGACTTGGTCGCAAGGGTAGGATTTGTCCCTTCTGTGCCTAAAACTTCCATGCATTCATTTATTAGAAGGATTAGATAAGTTATTCTTTCTGAATCAATCCAGTTTTAACTCACTTTCAAATGACATTTCCAACAAACCCTTCCAAGGCACAAGGAGTCCCATGGGTCTGCTTGGATTATTCACAACTTAAATGAGAAGATTGCAGGTCATGCTCTCAGCTTTGGGGGTTGGATCCAAACTAGGTACAGTGAGCTAGAATGAAATTACTGAAACGCTCCCTGTTCCTTTGTGACAAATGTCAGTTCCTCCTTTGAAAAAGAAAAGTTAACTGTCAAATGCTGTAGCAGCATGAACATTTTTACTTCAGAGGACTCTGGTGAAATGATACAAGCCCAAAAGGTGGAACTGATTTTAGACTCTATTACCATATCAAAGAAATTTTCTGCTTCTTGACAAACATCATACCAAAAATATTTTAGATTCATCAGCCAAGGGTTTAGGACACCCTAGTGTGCGGGGACTATGTTTTCATGGCCAGGTGTATCTTGAGAATTTATGGGTCAGAAAATTGGAAAGGATGCAAAAGAGAAAACTCTAATTTTAAATGATGGACTCAAAATAATTTTCAGATTGATTTTCCATTCATAGTGTGCAGACTAGATTGACCGGAAGATCTGGTGACATAAATCAGCCTATGAGGTCTGACAAAAATGAAAGGATGCTGTTGCTCACACAGCAGTGTTCACAGGACTCCAGTTGGAGCCCACACAAAATCATTCCGTCAGGCAAATTCGAGCTAAGTGAATATATGCAGTGTTCAGTTCAGTCGCTCATTCGTGTCCAACCCTTTGCGACCCCATGAATTACAGCAGCACACCAGGCCTCCCTGTCCATCACCAACTCCCAGAGTTCACTCAAACTCACGTCCATCGAGTCAGTGATGCCATCCAGCCATCTCATCCTCTGTCGTCCCCTTCTCCTCCTGACCCCAATCCCTCCCAGCATCAGAGTCTTCTCTAATGAGTCAACTCTTCGCATGAGGTGGCCAAAGTACTGGAGTTTCAGCTTTAGCATCATTCCCTCCAAAGAAATCCCAGCACTGATCTCCTTCAGAATGGACTGGTTGGATCTCCTTGCAGTCCAAGGGACTCTCAAGAGTCTTCTCCAACACCACAGTTCAAAAGCATCAATTCTTCGGTGCTCAGCTTTCTTCATAGTCCAACTCTATGCAGTGTTAATAGTTTATTTAACACTTGTTGGGATCCCATGAAGTTTTGTTCAGTGTGCTCAGAAGGCCTGTACATGGAGGAACATAATTTGAGTTGACAGGCAAGAAAGCAGACAATTTGATGTGACAGCAAAGGTGCTAGAATGAGTTATGGAGTGATGCAGCAGGAGCACAGAGAGAAGGGACAACTAACTTCAGAGGCCCATGGGAAAGTTCTAAAGGTGAAAGAAAAAATTGTTTTCCAAGGCAGTTGAAGGAACCAGAAAAGGACTGGTGTAAATTTCTATTGCCTGTACCATAGAATGATGGCAGATACAGCCAGAGAGATTTTAAGTTAAACTGTAAAAAAAAGCTTCTATTCAACCATTTTTGATTTATGTTAACTTGGATTCTGAGAATGAAAGGTCATATATGCTTTCTCTATAGAAAAGTTAAGCTTTATCCTATGGAAAATGCAGAGCAAACCAAAGCTTTTAAGTCCGAATGACATGCATGGAATTGTTTCATAGTAGGATAGCCTTGGAGGAGCTCTTAAGTAGGTACTACAGTAGGAAGAAGCTGATGCTGGGAAAGCCACTGAGGAGACTATACACACAGTCTAGGCACAGGTCCGACAGTGTAAACAAGGGCAGGAGAGAGACTGAGAGGGAGCTGATGGGGCTCAATAACTGTCCCTTCCTCTTGGCCAAGACTATATGGAATCTAGTCACAAAGAGACCAGGAAGGAAGTTAGTTCCTTGTAATGTAAAGCAATCCTGAATATTCATTGGGAGGACTGATGCTGAAGCTAAAACTCCAAAACTTTGGCCACCTGATGTGAAGAACTGACTCACTGGCAAAGACCCTGATGCTGGGAAAGATTGAAGGCAGAAGGAGAAAGGGGACGACAGAGGATGAGATGGTTGGATGGCATCACTGACTCAATGGACATGAGTTTGAGCAAGCTCTGAGAGTTGGTGATAGACAGGGAAGTGTGACGTGCTGCACTCTATGGGGTTGCAAAGAGTTGGACGTGACTAAGCAACTGAACTGAACTGACTGGACATAAACCAGAGGTACTGGAGAAAAACGGAAAGCAGAGGTACTGGAGAGGCACTAGAGGAAAACTGGAGATTGAGAGGAGGAGAAAGCCAGGGCTGTCCCATTGTCTGTCTAGCCCTATAAGTGACTGGTTTTCTACTCTTGTTAAATGTTGAACGTCTCTGTTTTTCCTCTCAGCTCTTCCATTACCTACTGAAACCAATTAGCTAAATAATAGCCTCTCTGATAGATATACAACTGTAGCAGTGTCTATTTTCCTGACTGGAAATAGGAGAATTAACACAAGAGATAGAATCAATACAAAGGAGAATGTATAAGGATTAATGACCATGGATTATAGAGGTAAAGAAGGGAGTGGTAGTAAGGACAACTCTGACACTTTGAAGTCTTGAGGCTGAGTAAGAAAAATAATGCCAGTAAATACTCACTCTCTGGGAGTTAGAATGTGCCAGGAACCATTCTACATGCTTTACATATAATAACTCATTTAATCCTTACAACCACTCTATGGGGTAGAAACTTAATGTTATATAACTTTACAGATAAGAAAAACCAAAGTTAGGGAGTTTAAATCATTTATCCACAATCACAAATTAGTGAATAGCAGAGAGCTTAGTGGCCAAGAACGTAGGGAAAGGTTTGAGGAGAAGGACGAGACAGTGAGCTCATATCTGGACATGTGGTATACTTGCCGAACGTCCAAGTCTAGATGCTCTGTAGTTGGAAGTACAGCCTGTAATTTAAGAGACAGATTAAGCTGGGGATGTGCGTCATTGTTGTATAACTATATGTTGAAGCTAGTATAATGTCAGGTAGAAAAAAAAAACTGGGGAAAAAAAGGTTTAAAACTTTAGTAGTGGATGTTATTGAATAAATGAGGCAGATGAACTGGCCTGTTCTCTTGAATACAGTCTATGGACAAAATGACTGCCAGTAAGATGCCTCCCAAATTACCATGCTATGCTGCTATGATATAATCCCCGATTTTCCCTATTGTACCACTAACTTGTCACTACTTAATAAATTAGTATGGGAGTTTCTTGGCAGCACTGACTGTGTATATTTCAAACAGTCAATCGAACACCAAGTATCTACTGAGCTCTTAGTAAATAGTTAGCTATATATTAGGTTCTGTAGAGGATTTAAGAGAAACCCAAGATACTGTCTCCTCCCTGAAGTACTTTACACAAGCAGATTTGTCAAATATTCTGTACCTCTATCTTATGACTTCATTGGAAGCACTACACACACTGAGAGGCTCAGTCAGTACTCAGAGAACAGGTTTTTAATGACAAGGGGGTGATTGGAAATTCTTTCACATTTGAAAAACTCTCAGTTTGATAATTTAGGGTGCTTTAAAGATGTCTAAAATTTCCCATACAGTTCTTATGGAACTTCTTTGTTGCAAAAGGGTGTAAGTCATAAGATGAGGTCATACATTCAAATTTTTTTGAGCATTCTCCACATTAACCCAATGGGATAAGTCCTAAGGATACAAAAAGGGGTAAAACTTCCCCCCTGAAAATGATGCAGAATAAAAGTAATGACTGTAAAACAGTGTATTAAGGGCCACAGTAGGACTGTTCGTTGGCTAGAACTGTTCATTGGCTGAGTTAGATTCAAAAAGGCATCTAACTCAGGCAGGGAGGGGATATTAGGTCATGCCTGCAGGAGAAGATGGAGCTGGAGTTAAGTCTCAGGAGACAAGTCAGAATTAACCGGAGAGGGATAAGGCATCCTGGACAAAAGTAAGTCTACTTGACAGCATGGAGGTGTCAGCTAGGGACATTCGGAGGTTGTAAACCAGAACAACTAGAATGAAAGGAGTGTGAGCAGATGTCACTTACTGTAAGTCTGAAAGGTTATAGTAAGATCGAAGCTGAAGGGCCATGTTAGTCATACGCAGGGGGTTTCATTACAGCCCCACAGGAGTGAGAGGAGCCACTGAGGGTTTTAATGAGGGGAATGAAATGATGACATTTACCTCTAAATGAAATCAAGTCAGTGATAGATGGGGAATGTATTTGCTGGTGGTTGCAAGGAGTGGGAAGGAGTGGAATGTGGGGCTGAGACAGCACTTGGGAGGCTATTGCAGAAACCCAGGCAAAAAATTATGAGGGTAACTAACGTCTTTCTCAAATCAGCCAAGAAGCCCATTCACAATGACCTTTGGTTCCGATGTGTAAACAGAAGGAATTTATTTTCCCTATCTTTCTTTTTTAATGATTATTATTTAATGTAGGTTATAACCCTTCCTGGAACAGTTCACTAAGACCCCCGGAAAGAGGCAGCCATTAAAATTAAGCTGAGTGAGATGGAAAGTGGGGCTGTAAAAACTCCACCGCAGCCACCTGGAAACAGAAAATGTTAGGTTTGTGAGTCCTGGCAGGCTTCATGGGAAGGAACCCTGTACTTTCAGTCAAAAAGGAGGACCAGGAGCTGGATTTTCTTTTGAGTTTTCAATTTTAAACTTAAAGCGAAATGAGTTACTAGGGTATAGAAAGGGTCAACATCTGTCTTTTCTAATTCTAGGAATATAAACATTAAAACTCCTTTGTACTCACTAAAAGCAATGAATGGTAACAGAGTTGGAAAGAAATTGTCAAAGCCAATGGTATTAAAGTATAATTTTTGAAAAGATATAAACTCATAACTTCCAGACAAATATAAAATGAACATATGTCAAAGATTTTATTTAATTCATTAGTTAACAAGGGAACAGTAAGATCCTAAAATTGGGCTTATGCTTATTTAAGAATCTGAGTATATATAGGCAATTTAATAAGTTGATGGGTTAGATATAAAATGGTTAATGTCTAACAGGTCTATAAACCTTTTAGTCATGTATTCTACTAGTCAGTAATTATTTGCATCTCTACTGGGCAAAAGTTTTCATGGTTACCCTTGCTCCTGGAGAGTTGTAAAACAGACAATCAGTAGAAAGTCATACCCAGCACTTTCTTGTAATCAAAGGCCTGTCCCAATTGTTAGATAATTTTTCTGACAAAAGAGCTGTTGGTGAGAATGCAACTTTATATCTAGCATGGAGGAGACTACCAAGGATAACAAATTCCGATTTGGACATAGCAATACCATGGTAAGAACAGTAGAAAAAGGGGGTAAGCGTATGAACTGACAAGTCAAAAAAGAAGAAATAAAAATGACCAATAGACATACTAAAAATGTTCACTCTCACAAGGGTGTTTAAGAAATGTTAGTTAAAACAATAAGGTTCCAGTGCCCCGCCCCCCGACCCCAAGCTAAGAAAAGCAAGCTTAGATGGGGATATCCAGTGCTAGCAATACTATAGGGAAATAAACACTGCCATAATCAGCATATGGCAGTATAAACCGAAAGCAGCTCTCTGGCTCCGACTCCAGTCCTTAGGGCTCCGCTGCACTGTGCTTCACATCCCTGCATGAATAGAACCCAGGGAAGCTCACCTCTTCCCTCGAACCTTCTGGTTGTGCCAGGGTCACGATTGCACTACTCCCAAGTCTAGTAAGGCAGAGAGGCCCCCAGAGCATCCACAGTTGGCTTCCAATAGAGAAAAAAATCTTCCATTTATATCACTTGTTGGCAGAGGGGTTGTGGGTGCTGTGAAGACGATCACAGAAGGGAGAAGATGTGCCATTCCTTGGAGTCAGGAGGATAGTGCTGTTGCCTGCTCCCCTCCCATCACATCTCTCTTTCTCTTACACACACACACACACACACACACACACACACATGCACATCACATTACCCTAACAAGGCTTCTTTATCTAAAAAAGAGATATGGTAAACTTATTCACAAGATCAGTTCAGTTCAGTCACTCAGTCGTGTCCCACTCTTTGCGACCCCATGGGCTGCAGCACTCCAGGCTTTCCTGTGCATCACCAGCTCCCAGAGCTTGCTCAAACTCATGTCCATCAAGTCAGTGATGCCATCCAACCCTCTCATCCTCTGTCATCCCCTTCTCCTTCCACCTTCAGTCTTTCCCAGCATCAGAGTCTTTTCCAATCAATCAATTCTTCACATCAGGTGGCCAAAGTATTAGAATTTCAGCTTCAGCATCAGTCCTTCCAATGAATACTCAGGACTGATTTCCTTCAGGATTGACTGGTTTGACCTCCTTGCAATTCAAGGGACTCTCAAGAGTCTTCAACACCACAGTTCAAAAGCAGCAATTCTTTGACGCTCAGCTTTCTTTATAGTCCAACTCTCACATCCATACATGACCACTGGAAAAACCATAGCTTTGGCTAGATGGACCTTTGTTAGCAAAGTAATGTCTCTGCTTTTTAATATGCTGCCTAGGTTGATCATAGCTTTTTTTCCAAGAAGCAAGTGTCCTTTGATTTCATGGCTGCAGTCACCATCTGCAGTGATTTTGGAGCCCAAGAAAATAAAGTGTGTCACTTCTTCCATTGTTTCCCCATCTATTTGCCATGAAGTGATGGGGCTGGATGCAATGATCTTAATTTTCTGAATGTCGAGTTTTAAGCCAACTTTTTCACTCTCCTTTTTCACTTTCATCAAGGGGGTCTTTAGTTCTTTGCTTTCTGCCATAGGGGTGGTGTCATCTGCATATCTGAGGTTATTGATATTTCTCCCAGCAATCTCGATTCCAGCTTGTGCTTCATCCAGCCTGCATTTTGGCATTTTGCATGATGTACTCTACATATAAGTTAAATAAGCAGGGCGACAATATACAGCTTTTATATACTCTTATCCCAATTTCGAACTTGTCTGTTGTTTCATGTCCAGTTCTAACTGTTGCTTCTTGAGCTGCATACAGATTTCTCAGGAGGCAGGTCAGCTGGTGTGGTATTCCTGTCTTTTTAAGAATTTTCCACAATTTGTTGTGACACATAATCAAAGGCTTTGGAATAGTCAATAAAGCAGAAGTAGATGTTTTTCTGGAACTCTCTTGCTTTTTCAATGATCCAACGGATGTTGGGAATTTGATCTCTGGTTCCTCTGCCTCTTCTAAATCCACCTTGAACATCTGGAAGTTCACGATTCACGTATTGTTGAAGCCTGGCTTGGAGAATTTTGAGCATTACTTTGCTAGCCTGTGAAAGTAAAAGTGAAGTCACTCAGTCATGTCCAGCTCTTTGCAACCACATGGACTGTAGCCTACCAGGCTTCTCCATCCATGGGATTTTCCAGACAAGAGTACCGGCATGGGTTGCCCATTTCCTTCTCCAGGGGATCTTCCCAACTCAGGGATCGAACCCAGGTCTCCCACATTGCAGGCAGATGCTTACCCGCTAGCATGTGAGATGAGTGCAATTGTGCGGTAGTTTGAACATTCTTTGGCATTGTCTTGCTTTGGGATTGGAATGAAAACTGACCTTTTCCAGTCCTGGTGGCCACTGCTAGTCCTGTGGCCTTTTCTAGTCCTGTGGCCACATTCACATGATACTTCCTGATGTTTGGTGTTACTACTTGCAAAAGTATTTGCATTTCAAAAGAAAATTTCTATGTAATCTATATTTGGTCTATATGTATCCCAAGTCTGTGCTGATAGAATTCCAAAGCTTTCTTTGGATGGGAAGGAAAAAAAAATCAGACTGACAGAGGAAATAAATGCTTTGAAGGGGCCAAGCACATAAGTGATGTGTTTTCAGAAAATATGGGATAGAGTTGAGGAATGTAAACAACTGAAAACTTGTCTTTGGAATGCTTTACTCCTTAGTTTTGGCAGATAATAATGTTTATCTGACCAAATAGTGAAAGAAGTTTGTGTATCACAGGCAAATATAATCCCTTAAGCATAGCACTAGGGAGGAACTTACTGTTTTACATTATCATGTTCAGTAATGAGAATACCCAGTTGAGTAAGTCATGGTCCTTTGAACTCAAATGCTATGAAATCTAAAAGTGTCAGTTAATTTAAACAATAACAGTAAACATAACAAAGATAATACCTATTAAGTGCTTACTGTGTTCTGGATACTGTTCTAACTAATTTTCAAATATGAACTCATTCCTAGCTTGGACCAAATTGAAACAACATTTTAAACCATACATTATTAGTATTCCTATTTTTCAGTAGAGAAAATTGAAATGAAGAAACCCTAAGTGACTTGCCCAAGGTCATCACACAACTGGCAAATGGCAACACATTCTATTAACAGAAATCTATTTTGAATTCTATCTATCTATCTGGGCTTCCCACGAGGCTCAGTAGTAAAGGATCCACCTGCCAAAGCAAGAAATGTAGGAGACATGGGTTCAATTCTTGGATCATGAAGATTCCCTGGAGTAGAAAATGGCAACCCACTCCAGTATTCTTGCATGGAAAATCCCATGGACAGAGGAACCTGGTGGGCTGCAGCCCATGGGGTCACAAAGAGTTGAATACGACTGAGCAACTGAGCAGGTATCTGTCTATCTTGTATCTGTATATCTACCCCTAGTCCATCAGGTAAAGGGAGGTGTTCCACACTGAGCAATGCAGGGGAATCTGCAGATGGCAGTGCTACAATAATGGTCCATAGACTCATAAATTCAGACAGAAACTTTTCTGCTTCACTCTGTCTTCTCACCGAGAGGCTTGGCACAAATATGTTGCCATTGCTGAGTTTATTTTTATCCTCCACATTTGCCTACAACTGCAGTCTGGGGGTGAGTACCTCTGGAGTGACAGTGCCCAAGGTTACCCTTTGTGAGAGGACTGCTGGGCTCACCTCTGCCTTCCCTCTGCACACCCTGGGCTCCGGGCATAACTGAAGAGCACAAACACCACCAGTCTTGCCGCCAGCCCCTCCCAGGCAACATCTGGGAAGTGGGATCCAGTGGTTGGTAAACCTCCCCGGAGCATCCCAGCAGATTCTCCACCAATAAATTGTGGTCCTCTGGCAAGTCAAATGACTGCCAGATCAGCTGGGAGTGGGAAGAGACAGATACGTTTAACCTTTCAGACTGAAAAAGGGGAAACTCTGATTCACGAGGAGTCAGGCTTCAGAAGAGCAGACCAGTTGTCTGGTTGATGCTTCCTGGTGTTTTGTAGTTGCCATTTGTTCTATTCCCAGAATTGTGAATCTCTTTAAAGAACACACACATACAACCTAGTCATGTGGATTTCCACTGAGTCCAAAGTCCAGAACCTGGGACAATAATTTTTACAAGTTGATCACTGAGCAAGTCTTGAAACTTGTTTCTCTTGTGGCAAAAAGAAGAAGGAAAAAAAAAGGGGGGGGGGGTTAGGTGCAGCTTGCTACAATTTCTTCAAGAGAATAGCCATTTTAGCCTGTGAATATTTTCATTCTTAAAAGTTTTGACAATGAGGGTACAAGTGAAAGGAAGAGACAGAGAAAGAATGGTGATCAGTATAAAAGTGATTTCATTACTTTGATTACAGTTTCTATGAGGGTAGTGTTCTTTGGGCTTACCTACCAAGCAGTAAAGATTAGAAATAATTAGGGCACCAGAGATTCTTGTGGAACAGGAAAAAGAAATTCTAATCTGGATACTGGAGTAACTTAAAGAAAGAGATTTTAGACTCTTCATAGATCTTTAAAGAGAAAAAAGAAAATCATCCATCTTGATGATTTAGACATTCCTTAGCATGGAATTTTTTTCTCCAGATATACCCCCAAGGTTTTTATTCTGCAATTCCAAGTCTCCTATTGCCTGTTTGCTTGTCTGTTTCTTTCCCTATAGGAAAGCTTCCTCTGTTCTAGCTTTTTTATTCTTATTTCCATATTGAAACTATTACTCTGCAAAGTTGAATAAACTCTTACTTCTACCAAAATATGCCTCCCTTTATTTATAATGCATAATTATCTCCTTGAAATTTCATTTTCTTGCATTTTCTGTGAACTCGCCTGTAGGAAGAAGCACTGGCTTTCTCTAAGCTTAATATCCTATATGCATGTGTCCTCAATCATGTTTGACTCCTTGTGACCCCAGGCTCTGCTGTCTATGGGATTTTCCAGGAACAATACTGGAGTGTGATGCTTTTTCCTACTCCAGGAGATCTTCCTGACCCAGAAATAAAACCTGTGTCTTCTGCATCTCCTGCATTGGCAGGCCGATTCTTTACTACTGTGCCACCTGAAAAGTCCTAGTATCCTATGAATTCACCTCAATTTAAAATGAAGTGACCATGATGACTCATTTTTTCCATTCTTTATATTCACACCTCCACTGAAATACTAGATCTTGTATTATGATAATATAAAGCTTTAAGCTACTTCCAACACTCAAGAAATGCAACTAGAGATGATGGTGAAGATTTTCAAGTAGTTTGTCAAAATCAATAAAAATCTAAGACTAACATCTCTTATCTATTAATATTAGCACTTAGCATCATTTCCAAAAATCAAAATTTTGCATTGAATGTTCTATTTTCTAGAGTTAGAGAGCAAAGACACTTGCTCCTTGGAAGAAAAGTTATGACAAACCTAGACAGCATATTAAAAGGCAAAGACATTACTTTGCCAGCAAAGATCCATCTAGTCAAAGCTATCAGTAGTCACGTATGGATGTGAGAGTTGGACTATAAAGAAAGCTGAGCACCAAAGAATTGATGCTTTTGAACTGTGGTGTTGGAGAAGACTCTTGAGAGTCCCATGGACTGCAAGGAGATCAAACCAGTCAATCCTAAAGGAAATCAATCCTGAATATTCATTGGAAGGACTGATGCTGAAGCTGAAACTCCAATACTTTGGCCACCCAATGCAAAAAACTGACTCATTTGAAAAGACCCTGATGCTGGGAAAGATTGAAGGTGGAAGAAGACGGGGACGACAGAGGATGGTTGGATGGCATCACCTACTCGATGGACATAAGTTTGAGTAAACTCCGGGAGTTGGTGTTGGACAGGGAAGCCTGGACTGCCGCAGTCCATGGGGTTACAAAGAGTCAGACACAACTGAGTGACTGAACTGAGAGAGCAAAGTTCTGATTAATCAGATATACTGATGGAAAGAAATTGTATTGTACAGCATATGAATGACTGATCTTCAGGAAATTGCAATACAGCCAGATATTTTTAACACCAAAATTTTACTGAAATGTTTAATTTTTATTATTTGCTATGGCAAGGGTACTGTGGAATCCTATGGTATCTCAAGGTTATTAAAAATGTAGTTGTCATTCCTCTGGCTAATAGATAGAACATCATTGTCAGTCAGAGCACCAGAGTTCTAGACCTAAGTTGGTCAACTAACAGTATGATTGAGTGAGCCATGCTTCTTCTTGGCCTTCACCTCCTATAAAGTGGGATGATTATACTAGATGATCCCTTAGGTCCACTCTAGCTCTAACAGTCTGTGCCTGTGTTAGCACATATTGAGGGAAGTAATTATTTAACCTATATGCAACTGATGGAATGCCATATTACCTAAGTAACCCCAAAGATCATAACACATGTAATCTCTTAACGTGTAAATAATTAACAATAATAGTGAAAAAATCTAGGTAGTTAAAACCGAAATGCTTTTGAAAATGCTTTGACTCAGAGAATGTGTCCACATAATATTCAGATTTCTGTTTGAAGAAAAAGTAAATTCTGTCCAACTTCTAGTATTTACATACACAATTGAAAATTAGATTTACTAGAATCCAAAGTAAACTGGATTGTTGAGTCATATTAATGAGAGATGCTGTTATGATTACCCCTGGAGAAGTAGGTCAGTAGATTCCCATTTGGACTACTTATGATGGTGAACAAAAGACTGAAGCACTTAAAACATGAAGAGAATCTTCAGGATCACCAAACCCAGCCCTAACTTTAACAGATTTTGGTGACTGAAGTCTAGTTTTAATTCATTTTATTTAATGAACACACATGTAGAAAGCATCATTCCAGTGCTTTACAAATTCCAAATCATTTTTAGAGCAACCCTATAGATACATACTACCATTATCTTCATGGTACAGCTAAGAAAACTCAGGCATAGAAAGGCTAAGCAACTTGCCCAAGATCACATAGCTAGTAAGCAGGCAAAGCCAGAATTTGAATATAGTACTGGCTTTGTTTATGATCATGGGTAATGTATGTTGATAGAGGGAAAATAAAGTCTGCAGTATTTTTCCAATATACTTCAAAGTTGCTGCTGCTAAGTCGCTTTAGTCATGTCCAACTCTGTGTGACCCCATAGACGGCAGCCCACTAGGCTCCTCTGTCCCTGGGATTCTCCAGGCGAGAAACTGGAGTGGGTTGCCATTTCCTTCTCCAATGCATGAAAGTGAAAAGTAAAAGTGAAGTGGCTCAGTCGTGTCCAACTCTTCACAACTCTATGGACTGCAGCCTACCAGGCTCCCCCATCCCTGGGATTCTCCAGGCAAGAAACTGGAGTGGGTTGCCATTTCCTTCTCCAATGCATGAAAGTGAAAAGTAAAAGTGAAGTGGCTCGGTCATGTCCGACTCTTCGCAACCCTATGGACTGCAGCCTACCAGGCTCCTCCGTCCGTGGGATTTTCCAGGCAAGAGTACTGGAGTGGGGTGCCATTGCCTTCTCCAACTTCAAAGTTAAGAGGTTATAAAAATATCTTAAGACCTCTGGTGGTCATGACCTTTTGTTCCATTCAGATATAGTTGATTTACAATATTAGTCTCAGGTGTACAACATAATGATTCAATTTTTTAAAGATAATACTCCATTTAAAGATACTATAAAATACAATTGTTTATAGTATCTTTGTTCCCTGTGCTGTACAATATATCCTTGTAGCTTATTTATTTTGTACAATTTGTACCTCCACTCATATCCCTATCTTGTCCTTTCTCACTTCCCTCTTCCCATTGATGTAGAAAGTGATTCTCTATGTCACTGAGTCTGCTTCTATTGTGTTCTATTCATTCTTCTGTTTTATTTTTTAGACTTCAAATATAAGTGATAACATACAGTATTTGCATTACTTATTTCACTAAACATAACATAATACCTTCCAGGTTCATCCATGTTGTTGCAAATGGCAAAATTTCATTCTTTTTTTTATGACTGAGTAGTATTGTATAGTATATATAAACCATGTCTTCTTTATCCATCTGTTGATGGACACTTAGGTTGCTTTTATATCTTCACTATTGTAAATAATGCTACTATGAACATTGGGGTGCATGTATCTTTTCAAATTAGTGTTTTCATTTTCTCTGGATATATATCCAGGAGTGGAATTGCTGGATCATAGGTGGCTTTGTTTTCAGCTTTTTGAGGAAAGTTCTCTACAGTGGCTACATCAATTTACATTCTTACCAATAGGATAGAAGAATTCTCTTTTCTCCACATCCATGCTAACATTTGTTATTTGTGGTCTTTTTGATGATAGCCATTTTGACAGGTGTGAGGTGATATCTCCTTGTGATTCAATCTGCATTTCTGTGATGATTAATGATGTTGAACATCTTTTCATGTGTCTGGTCGCCATCTGTATATCTTCTTTGGAAAAATGTCAGTTCAAGTTTTCTGTCCATTTTTTTAATCAAGTTGCTCTTTTTTGGGGGGGATATTATATTGTATGAGCTGTTTACATGGTTGAGATATTAACCCCTCATTGGTCATATTATTTGCAGAAATATTTTCTCCCATTCAGTAGACTGTCTTTTCATTTTGTCTGTGGCTTCCTTTGCTGTGCAAAAGCTTTTAAGTCTAACTGTGTCCCATTTATTTATTTTTGCTTTTGTTTCCTTTGCCTTATGAGACAGATACAAAAAAATATTGCTATGATTTATGTCAGAGAGTATTCTGCCTGTGTTTTTCTTTTAGAATTTTTATGATTTCTGCTCTTACATTTAGGTTTTTAATACATTTTAAGTTTATTTTTGTATATAGTGTGAGAAAATCTTTTAAGATCTTTGCAGGGGAGTAAACAGCAAACATTAGCTGATTGAGTGTATGCATTGACTCTTAACCAAAAGGGTAGGTAAATAAAATGGGCACTTCCAGTTCAAAATTGTGTATTGAAAAAGAGAGACTAATTGTAATGATACAAAAGATGATTTTAAAAAATAGAAAAGTGAGAAAACAGAATGGTTCTAACAGGGTCAGAATAGAAGTATAGACATTAATGTAATTATTTTCTGGAAACTGAGTTTTAACTCTCAAACTTGGTGTGTATAAAAAACAGCACAGAAAATAGGGGCAAAGTGATAAAAAAAATTACTTTGGGAAGGGAGCTGGGTGATAAAAGACGCACAGAGTACTTTGCAGTTCTGCCTTTTTGTTAACAATGGGCCCTTATACAGTCACCTGAACTGTCTGGACCTTTGTTTTCACAGGTATGTACTCTGAGGACAATGGTATTTACTTTTTTTTTTTCTATCAGAAATAGTTTAAAGCTTTATCTCTCATCTATAAATGAGATTAAAAGTAATTTATAGTGTCCAGCACATTGACGTTTGCTTGATGAGTAAATGCTTTACACAAATACGAGATGATAATTACAATAACAGAATTATTGAAGTTTTTCTCAAATAAGATTAATAGACACTCTCTTTGTGTTTTGGATGCCATTTATAATCTTAATTATGTCAACATTTTGTGAAAGGATCCTCTCCAGTCTCTCATTCTCAAGCTCATCTTCACCATGCCATTCTTTTCTTTCCCCAACACTGATAAAGTCCTTTGAATGCTAAACCACTAAGTTCAGGACAAATAATTATATACTTTTGTGACTATGTTATTGAACACTATTATCCCAAGAGTCTAAATTTGCTGGCATACTAAATTATTTTCATATTAAAAATAAAAAAGAATTTCTGAATTTAAAACCTTGTTGTGATAACACATGGATTCTATAAAATAGGTATAGTCCACTCTGTTTTACATTTGAAGAATGTGATGTGCACAGAAATTAAGTAATTTGTCCAAACTTTTCATCAGTCAGGCAGACTGAGATGAAAAATCTCTCCCACATCAAACTCATCAAATTCCCCACTCCTCAAATACAGCAAGGGTGATTAAATATAGTCAAGAAATGAAAATCCCCAGTTTCAGAAGGTATGAAAACATTTCTTAAAGAAAAGTCACAAATGCTGTGGGGCTCACAGGAAATTCACAAAGAAGGGAATGGAAGAGGAGAGTTTAAGAGTCTGGCCCAGGGAGGGAAAGAGCAACAGGGAAGTTTAGAATCCACTTAGAACCATAAGTAGAAAATATATGAGAACTGGAAACCCAGGCTTATATAGTAGGTGGGTATGAAGTTCATGGAACCATATGGTTAAAGTTACTCAAAATGAGAAATGAACTTGAAAACTGGAATGAGTCCAGGGAAATCATAGGGTTCCTGCAGAATAGTTTAGAGAAGCATTTCCACATCCCCAAACATACTGAACTCCAGTAGAAAGTATTATGTGCCTGAAAATGATGTTAAAGTATAATTGTAAATCTCATTATTAAATAAACTAGCATTCAGGAGAGACAGTAGACCCTACAAGAAAAGAAATCTGCACACCAAAAATGAGATAATTTAACAATCTAAAGGGAACTATAAATACATCTGAAATGGTCACAGATATTAAGGAATTGATGCAACATAAAGTAGAAACAGAATATTTTTAAAAGAAAGAAAAAATTAATATGAGAAATAAATCATTTTCTATAAATGGGAAATATAGTCATTGATATGAAAAGCTGAATATATGGCTTAAATAACAACTCTACTCTTTATCATGGTGCCTTGGAGGCTATCAGCCACTTCAGAATGAAGCTGAAGGTCTTTTTCCTGGCCACTGGCTGCCAGAAGCTCATTGAAGTGGATGATTAATGAAAACTTCGTACTTTCTACGAGAAGAATATGGACACAGAAGTTGCTGCTGATGTACTGGCTGAAGAATGGAAGGGTTATGTGGTCCAGATCAGTGATAGGAATGATAAGTAGGGTTTCCCCATGAAGCAGGGTGTCTTGACCCATGGCCGAGTTGCCTTCTGCTGAGTAAGGGGCATTCCTGTTACAGACCAAGGAGGACCAGAGAGAGAAAGTGCAAATCTGTACAGGGTTGCATTGTGGATGCCAATCTGAGTGTTCTCAATTTGGTATCATGAAAAAAGGGGAGAAGAATATTCCAGGACCCACTTATACTACAGTGCCTCATTGCCTTGATCCCAAAAGAGCTAGCAGAATCTGCAAGCTTTTCAATCTCTAAAGAAGATGATGTCTGCCAGTATGTTGTGAGAAAGCCCCTAAAAAAAAGAAGGTAAGAAACCTAGGACTAAAGCACCCAAGATTCAGTGTCTCATGACTCCAAGATTTCTGCAACACAAATGCGGGAGGAATTGCTCTTAAGAAACAGCGTACTAAGAAAAATGAAGAAGAGGCTGCAGAATATACTAAACTTTTGGCCAAGAGAATGAAGGAAGCCAAAGAAAAAGCAGGAACAGATTGCTAAGAGACGGAGGCTGTCCTCTCTGACGGCTTCTACGTCTAAGTCTGAATCCAGTCAAAAATGAGATGTTCTAAGAGTAACAAATAGATAAGTTCAGGCATTAAAACAAAACAAAACAAAAAAACTCTATACAGATAAAGATAAAAACCAGTGCTTTAGAAAGCAAATCTAAGGGCATCACACAGAAAATCAGGAGGGAAAAGATAATGGGATAGAGGAAATTAAGAGATAATGAAGAAAGAAGAATTGAAATTTTGTTTTGTTTTGTTTTTTCAAATTTCAGAAGGAAACAACAGAAAGAGTAAAGAGAAAACTTTGGAAAAGACAATGGATATAATTTTCCAGAACTAAAGAAAGATATGATTCCATAAACTGAAGAATCACAGAGTTTTGAACAGGATAAATAGCAATAAATCCACACCTAGCTAGGCGTAGAGCATTAAAACCCTCAAAAACCTACTAAACAACAGGTTACTTACAAAGGAACAGCAGTAGGAAGGTAGAATTCTCATCAACAGATGCCAGTTTAAAGTGGAATAAACATCTCAAAAGGGCTGAATTCTATAAGCAGCTAAAACATCCTTAAAGAGTGAGCACAGAAATTACATTTTCAGACATAAAAAGACTGCAGTTACAATTTCCATATCTGTGCTAAGAGAATTACAAAAGGATAAAACTTTAACAAGATGAAATGTAGTCTGGAAGAAAAGAATAGAAAAAACAAGATGTACAAGTAAGCAAAGAAATCGCTACACATGCTAAATATTTAGTACCTGTTTTAAAAATTATAATAACCAGTGGGGATTAAGTTTAAATCGATTTGGAACTAAAATTCTAGACAGTAATAATATGAAAGAGTTAAACTGTCCTAAAGTTCTATTGTTTAAAAACACACATAAAGATATTGTCGTGAAGTCGTGAAGTCACTCAGTTGTGTCCGACTCTTTGTGACCCCATGGACTGTAGCCCACCAGACTCCTCCATCCATGAAATTTTCTAGGTAAGAGTACTGGAATGGGTTGCCATTTCCTTCTCCAGAGCATCTTCCCAACCCAGGGTTCGAACCCAGGTCTTCCGCACTGCAGGCAGACACTTTACCGTCTGAGCCACCAGGGAATTTGGTTAACTTTAATTGTCCATGTTAAAAATGTAAAGATATGAATGTGTCAAGATGTATGTATCCGCTTTATTGTTGCTAGACATTCGATTGTTTCCAGTTTGGGACTGTTATGAATAATATTGCTTTGAACATTCTTATGCTTTGTGTGCACATAGGACAATATATGGCAGTGGAAATGAATAAAATACAACATTTCACAACAACATCAATTAATCTCACAAGAAAGAATATATACCCTGTCATCTCACTAAAAAAAAAAAACCTGCTAAAACTGGAAAAACTAATGTGTTGGTTTTTTTGAAGTTACGAGTGTTAACCTTTGAGGAGGAAGAAAGAGGAATCGTGCTTTGGAGGAGCATCAAGGGGACTTCTAAGATATGAGGAATATTCTATTTCTTGATAATAGTTACTTGATATGACATGACTGTGTTCATTTTATACTTCATTTCATTGTACAATTATGACCTGGATTTTTCTGTATGTGTATTATAGTTCAGTAAAAAGTAGTTTTTTTTTTGTTGTAAGTTTACCGCCAAAATAATATAAATAAATTATATAATTTTTCAACCCAGTAAAGGAAGAAAAAGAATTTAAAATATGTCAAAAGAACCAAAAGCAGAAAAGAAATAAAAATAGGATAGAAAAGGCAAAATACTATGCCAGAAATAGTTCAAATACATCAAGAATCTTAAGAAATGTGAATGGAATTACATAGGTACTAAAAGACAATTATGAAATTGATTTTAAGAAACTAGCTGTTGTAAATATTGTTTATACATAGAATGGTTCAAAATGAAAGTTACTCATATATGTTTGTTTTCTATAGCTGCTGTGACAAATTACCACAAATTTAGCGACTTAGAGGAAAACTAATTTACTATCTAAAAGTTCTGTAGATTAAAAGTTCAACGTGGGACCTCACTAAAATCGAGGTGTAGGCAGGGCACCATTCTTTTCTGGAGGCTCCTTGTGTTTTCCAGCTTCTAGAGGCTATCTTCCTTGGGTCATGACCCTCCCTCTCCATCCTCAAAGACAGCAACACTGGTTGAGTCCTTCTTTTATCCCATCATTTAGACTCCTGCCATTACATATCTTTCTCTCTCTTCCTTTTCCTCACACTTCTACTTTTAAGGACCACTGTGATTACGACTGAGCGACTTCACTTTCACTTTTCACTCTCATGTATTAGAGAAGAAAATGGCAACCCACTCCAGTGTTCTTGCCTGGAGAATCCCAGGGACGGGGGAGCTTGGTGGGCTGCTGTCTATGGGGTCGCACAGAGTCAGACACGACTGAAGCGACTTAGCAGCAGCAGCAGCAGCATGAGCTGTTTATATATTTTGGAAATTAACCCCTTGTCAGTTGCATCATTTGTAAATATTTCCTTCCAATCCATTGGTTATCTTTTCAAGCAGTGATTACATTACCCAGGAGAATCTCACTATTTTAGGGTCATCTAATTAGCAATCTTGAATCCATCTGCTCCCTTAATTCCTCTTTGACTTGTAATATAACATATTCACAGGCTCCAGGGTTTAGGACAGGGGCATCTTTGGGAGATCATTGTTCTTCCTACTACAGATATATTTGGCAGATAGTCACCAAAAAAAAAAAAAAAAAAAGTACAGTGATAGTTATTAATACATGGCATAATAGTTTATAAATCAAAACATGTTAGTAGGGAAAAGGGAGAAGCTACATAATGATAAAATCTACCGAAAAGATTAACAATGTGATTGGTCCAATAAGAATTAAATCTAGGATTCGGACTCAAGTTCTGTGTCTTCTAGTTTGGTATTCCTACCAACAAAAATTTCTAAAGAACACAGACCAATAGAAGGTGGTACTTGAAGCTCTCTGTGCAAGTACTGGTAAATTTCTTGCCCCAAATGAAAATAATAATTATGACCCAGACCACAGGGCTGTTGTATGAAATACCTTAAGGATTGAGGCACACTGCAGCTATCATATAAATGTTAAATAAAAATAATATTTCCTGTATCCTTACTAGGGTTGGGCAAATCCAGATGTATATTGTACTTTTCACATATTTCAAAATATTTTCAAATGTTTTGGTTTGGGTTCAATAAAAACCTCAAGTACATTTTGCCAAGTGCTTTTTCCATTAATTATTCAATCCATTTGTATTTCAAGGGAAATTCAGTCCACATGTTTCTAATTCATTTAGCACTAACTCATCAAAATATTGTTTCTCTCACTGCTGTTTTCTGTCCAAGAGGCTTTTCAAGCCCTCCCCTCCTTTTTTTTTTTAATTTCTTAGAAACAAAAAGATACAGTTTTCCAAGGGCAAATCCTAGTAAACTACCAAAAGATTTACTAAACATTGCAACTAGAATTCTTTGCGTTTCCAAGTCCCCTGTCAGTCTACCCTGGTCCACGTCACCTCTCTCACCTATTCCCTGGTTTCCTTAACTTTTTCTTTCCTTTGATCAGGTTCTTCTTTGTTCTCATTGACCCTCCACAGATTTCAGATTTTCTATCATCGAAGTCCATAGGCCTCTAGACACCTTAATCCTCTTGGTGAACCCCTCCCTTTTAATGAAAACCTTCCAAGGCTGGGGCCAGTGAAATAATGGATTCAAACTGCCTTCCAAAATATCCCCATGGGATCTGTGGCAAACCTTAGAAATAGATACATTAAAAAAATCTGATCTTTTTGAGTGTATACTTTGTCTGTGTGTGTGATATCTTATGTGCAATTAATGTTGTCTTAAAGGTACCTAAAGGGTGAGGAACTTGATACTATGTTCATTGTGAGTGATCCAAAAACAGCAAGAGCTGTGCTGAAGAGTCAGTTCCCAAATCACTTGTGGAGCCCTCTTACCAAAAAGATTTAACCTGAATCTAAGCATAAGAACACTGCGGAGCATTCTACAAGACAACTTCTCTGGACTCTTCAAATATGTTAATGTTATGAAAGACAAATCAAAGCTATCAGGAAACTCTTCTTCTAGATGTAAGGAAATCAAAGAGACATTACAACTAAATGCAGACTGTTACAGTCGATTGAATTCTGGAATTGAGAAAAATATAGGGACATTCTGAGACAGTTGCAGAAATTTCAGAATGTTGCATTTCTTGAGTGTGGGAGTGATGTCATGGTTATATAGAAGGGTTCATATTCATATGCGTATACACACATTTGTGTATATATGAAGAGAGAGTAAATATAGCAAAATGTTATACTTGATAAATCTGTATACACCTACCCACACACACAAACACCCACGTACACAATTATACATATTCACACTCACCTGCACACACTCACACACACCCAGATACCCACACACAGAGGAAATATGTAGGAGACTCTTCTCTGCAAATTTGTCCATCTCAATCCAGAAATCCTTTTTTAAAAAGCCCTCCTTTTAAAAAAAATGAAGTATTGTTGATTTATAATATTGTGTTAGTTTCAGGTAGACAACACAGTAATTCAATTATATATACATAGTTTTTCAGATCCTTCTCCATTATTATTAAGACATCAAATATAGTTCCTTGTGCTATGCAGTAAATCCTGTTGTTTATTTGTTTTATATATAGTAGTGTGTGTCTGTTAATTGGCCTTTCCTGGTGACTCAGTCGGTAAAGAATCTGCTTGCCAATGTAGGAGATGCAGGAGACGTGAGTTGCATACTCCTAACCGTAAGTTTGTTTTCTATTTATGTCTATAAGTCTCTTTTATAAATAAGTTCATTTGTATTAATTTTTAGAGTCCACATATAAGCACTATCATATAATATTTGTCTTTTTTCCATCTGACCTACTTTCTTAGTATGATATTCTCTAGGTTCTTCTATGTTGCTGCAAATTACATTATTGCATTCTTTTTATGGCTGAGTAATATTCCATTGTGTGTATTTGTGTATATGATATCTTCTTTATTCATTCATCTGTTGATAGACACTAAGATTGTTTCCATGTCTTAGTTACTGTAAATAGTACAGCTATGAAAATTTGGGTGCATGTGTCTTTTCAAATTAGACCTTTCATATTTTCCAGATATATGCACAGGAGTGGGATTGCTAAATCATATGATGACTTTTATTTTAGTTTTTAAGGAACCTCCATACTGTTATCCATAGTGGCTGTACCAATTTCCATTCTCACCAACAGTGTAGGAGAGTTCCCTTTTCTCTATACCCTCCTGAAAATTTATTGTTTGTAGACTTTTTGATGATGGCCATTTTAACCAATGTGAGATGATACCTCATTGTGGTTTTGACTGGCATTTCTCTAATAAATAGCAATGTTGAACATCTTTTTTTCATATGTTTATTGACCATCTTCTATATATCTTCTTTGGAGAAATGTCTGTTTAGTCTTCTGCCCACTTTTTGATTGTGTGTGCTTTTTTTAAATTGAGTTGTATGAGCTGTTTCGGAGAAGGCAATGGCACCGCACTCCAGTATTCTTGCCTGGGAAATCCCATGGACGGAGGAGCCTGGTGGGCTGCAGTCCATGGGGTCGCTAAAAGTCAGACACGACTGAACGACTTCACTTTCACTTTTCACTTTCATGCCTTGGAGAAGGAAATGGCAACCCACTCCAGTGTTCTTGCCTGGAGAATCCCAGGGATGGGGGAGCCTGGTGGGCTGCCGTCTCTAGGGTCGCACAGAGTCGGACACGACTGAAGCGACTTAGCAGCAGCAGCAGCAGCAGCATGAGCTGTTTATATATTTTGGAAATTAACCCCTTGTCAGTTGCGTCATTTGTAAATATTTCCTTCCAATCCATTGGTTATCTTTTCATTTTGTTTATGGTTTCCTTTGCTATGCAAAAACATTTAAGTTTGGTTAGTTCCCATTTGTTTATTCTTGTTTGCTTTTTTTAAATTAATTTATTTTAATTGAAAGAATAATTGCTTTGCAGTATTGTGTTGGTTTCTGCCAAACAGCAACATGAAGCAGCCATAGGTATACATATGTAAACATTTAGATCTTTGATGTTGACTGTTTTACCAATTATGCCGTTTAATATGTGTAAATGTTAGTTATTGATAATAGTATTGCTGTGTGTATGCGTAGGCATTGTAAAGCAGGAATTCTCAATAGTTAATGGAGTGGTGGGCTCTCAGAAGAATAAGGATCACCTGAAAATGTGTGTACCTGCATTTTTCAATAGAGTACACATAATTTTGATCACATGTACAAAGGAAACTATGAGATTTTTAACTGCTTAAAGAATCATCTAATTGAGTATTTTGTTCATGAAGAGAAACCTCAGATAAACCTCTAATTTGTAATTTCTAATAATGCCTGTGGCACTTTATGCCAAGAAATACACAGTAGCTAGTAGCTATTTACAAGAAATCCATCAGTAAAATTGAAGTCTCTTCACCAGCTACGCATACTAGCTGTCAGTATGCATAGAGACTCCTCTTTGAGAAGCTCAACCCATTGGTAAGATACCTAATCACTTTACGAGCTAGAAAAAGGAAAGAAAGACAGTGGAAAGTTAAGTGGCCAAACAGTGGCTGGGCTTGTACATTTTAAAGATTGCAGCATGCAGCCCCCCAGAGTATGAAAGGAGAACTGACTGTGCCTTCCAATTAGAACGGAATTAATCTCAGCAATGTGACTTTTGTTTTGGAAGGGGATTTGGGACATCACTGGTTTATGGGACACAATTGTACACCAGGTGGTCCTAGTTAGGTGAGAGGCTTTATGTAAAAATAATCCTTCTTTGGCCTTATTCAACATAATAAAACCACTAAGACGTTTTCCCATATGAAGTATTTCTACAGGCACATTCAAAATGTTAATCCCCATTTTTATATGCATTTTTCATGACTCCTAAGAAGTTAACCAGGTTGGGAAATTTGCAAAAACTGATCCCTTGACAAACTCATGGGATGCTTTTATCATCACAAATTTGTTTGTTTTCATGTGAGCCCAAAGTCCTTTAATAACATCCCTCACTGTGTCATCACAAATAGGGTCAAATATTGTTATCCTAACCTTACAAATGAAGGCAAGTGTCTCACGTTGACTTTTAAAGGCTATCAAGTTCTGAGTTAGTACTGTACCTTTATTCACCTCAGATAAACCATCCAGAATTTTATCCATGCTGAAAATTCTTTATAATACAAATTTCTGTTAATAAAAGTAAATAACAGACATTTTTATGCTACAAATACAATATCATACAATACATATTATATGTAAAGGTGTATATGTGAATACATCTATAATATAATACTTAACATTTGGAGCAATCATCTGAGGTCCTGAGCATTTCTGAAGTGTCTGCAGAATCTTCACTAACAGATGAAAGCTGAGCTCAGGAGAGTTTAATTTTCACAGAATTTGGTGCAGGGAAAAATTTCAGACTGGAGTTGAATTCTGAAGTCACCTTTATTATTTATGTAACCTTGAGAAAAGTTATTTGGTCTCTCTGAGCTTTATCTGTTCCCTTATTGGGCTTTTATGAAGACCAAGAGATACATCTTTTGATTGCTCTCATGCAATTAGATTATTCAATTAATGCTTTTTCTCAGTGCCTCATGGTAGAGTTCACCTACATCTTGGCCATTTAAAATAGAAATATATACTTTCTTCTCTATTTCAAGTGCCAGTCATCTGTATGAGTATATATGGATATTTTAGGCACAGCAAAAAGAATGAAACTACAGCTTTTGTCCATGTCCTATACCACATTAGTAAAAGTGTCAGGAAACAGTACATATGATTAATGCTGCTGAAATAGGCAGGAAATTATTCAGGTGGATTCAATCAACTCAGCCAAACATATAGGTAGCTTATTAAAATTTAGACAAAAGTCTACAGGCACTTAATACATAACGATGACTCTAGACCTAAATTAAGAGTGCTCCCCACCCCCAAGCACCCCAGCCCCTACAACTTACTGCCTAGAAGCAGCCACTCCTCTTACAGCTGAGTTATTGAGCTGATTTTCAGCTTTTTCCCCTTCTCTGAAAGTCAGACATGTGACCTTCCTAAGCCCTAACCCAAAGCCCTTGCTGAGACGCTGCGCCGTGGAGTTTGCCCTTGAAGCTGTCTCTTTCCAAAGCAAACCAACGGGAGATTGACAACACTGCTGTCTCAACTACCCCTGAAACCTGTGAGCTCTGCCACACTGCCCGGGATTTTGAAGAAAAAGTGACACAGTATGGACTTAACAGGGATGTAAAGAGAGAGTTTTCTAGACACAAGATCCCACATCTGACTCACTACAGTGAAACTACACTTTGGATATTTAAAGCAGTCTTTGAGATAACACAGTTAAAGTGCTTTTTCAGAGTTAAATTTCCTTGGTTACCATTATGCAGCAATAGGTATGGCCTCTTCCCCTCCCGCTCTATGGGATCACTTCACCTAGGTTTAAGAAAGACAGGTCTCCTCTCCTGGCCAACCCTAGTCTGAAATTCCCTTAATTACCACAAAGGGGTTCACTGCTTTTAAAATTAGCTCAGAAAGAAAGCTCAATGTGGCACTAAAAGCTCTGTCTCAAGTCCCAGTTCTGGGCTTCACCCGCCATAGGGCCTTAATAATAATAATAATAATACAATGACCTGTCTGTGGAAAGCACCTCCTGTTCAAAGAGTAACAAATTATGTTTGTGGCAGATGGGACTTTTGAGAACTGCAGAGACTATAAAGATTTTAAATAGAAATTTAAACCCAGGAATAGTGGCAGCACGGACACACCCATCGTAGATCGAATGATCCATCTACTGTGGATTCTGTGTAACAGCACAGTCTGTGTGAGATGACAGACCCAGCCTGGTGGTATGGGTAAGTGTAATGGAGTTCTAGCCCTAGTTCTTGTATTTACCAGCTGGGTGCTCTTGGGCAAGTTATTGGAACACCCTAGGTCTCTATTCCTCTCATCTGTGAAATGAGGGGATCACACTAGATCAGTGTTTCCCAGAGTGTGTTCCTTGGAGCATTCTATACGTTTTGCTCCCCACTGATTCCCACCTCCACAAAAATGAATAATCTGCAATGAAATCCATTCAAAAACCATCTTTATTATACAAATTTATACTATAAACATCCCAAAGGGATGTTTACTTTTTAGCGTTTTCCAAAATTATTTTCCCACAGTATTATTTTCTGAACAAGAAAGAAAAAAGTACTTAACTAGCAACATACCTGTATCTAGAGTGAGACCTTTTTAAACTGGGTTTATTATGGTATTCACTGGTTGCCAGGTATACTGAAAGCAGAAAATGGGTCGTTTCAGCTGATTGCATTAGTTATTTTCACCTCACTTAATAGCCAGTTCTATTCCTCCAAGCTGCCATTTGGCTTCCGAGGTCTTCCTGAGTCATTCACCAATTGTCTCAGTTAAAAATAGGACCTTGTCATGTGGGCGAGATCACCAACAACAGCAAGCATGACCTTATTTAACGTTGCACACTTGCCCCAGATGCTTCTTTCTCCTGGATGTCTTTGAAAAGCCTACCCAGATCTAGATACTAATCCAGATAATGCATATGTCTCATGTTCAAGTAAGGAAGGAAAAGACCTTTCAACAGAGAAAACAAAAAAATTTTTTAAAATGTAATGACCTCTCCTGATATAAGCTCTGAGGAGGATAAATAAGGTTGTTTGGGGGAGTTTTTTCCTATTAATTTGTTTTTTGCTTTGTTTTGATTTTTAAACTCAGATGGGTATAACAAAACCAGATGCCATTCGTCATAAAATAGTGTGGTGGTCCCTGAGGGATGGAGGGAGGGAAATTGTACTCTGCTGACTTATCTAGATACTTGCCTCAATTTACTGCTGGCTCACTGGGGGACTGTGATCCAATCTCCTATTTTTTTGTGAATATGTAAATATATTTAATTTTAAATAATGAAAGTACTACAAACACTTGTACATTTTAGGAAAGAGAAGAAAGAATAACCCATAATCCCACCATCTGAACACTGGTAATATTTTTGTGTACATGCCTCCAGTCTGTTATAAACATGCTTCTTATTTATGTAGTTGTAATTCTAATGTATAAAATTTTTTTCATTTAACTTATTTCATTTACATTGTATCATAAGCTTTTTCTCATGATGATATATACCAAAGGTCACATCATTTTTTAATGACTACCTAAAATTTCATCAATTTATTTACTTTACTATTCCTTTATTGTAGGACTTTTAGTTACTTCGCATTTATAAATTACTCTGCAATAAGCATCTTTGTGCAATTATCTTTTTTTAGAACTTTGGATAACTTTTAAGGTATATTTACAGGGCATGAAATTACTGAGTCAAATGAAATGAGTTATTTAGGGATCTTGATATAAATTCTAAACTGCTCTTCAAAATGTTTGGGTCATTGTGATCTCATCACAGTGTTAATAGCTTGGTTCTTAACATTAAAAAATATATATTTTTACTAACTTAAAAGTATCTCTATTTTCATTCAGATTTCTTTAATTACTAATGAAGGATATACTAACTTTGGAGATCAGATTGTAGTCCTCTCACTGAAAAGAATGCAGTTCTATAAGAATACCTGCCTGCCCCTTAACAATATTTTAATAATTTGCAAGTTGGTAGACTCAATGCTCTAACCCTCAGGTCAAAGTCAGGCCTCAAGTTACAGGGCAATCAATCAAGGAAAGTGCTGCTCTAGGCTTCCAGCCCTGCCCCCTGCCTGAACAGAAGCTGAAATTGCTCTTTACAAAGATTGCCCTGGGTTCCAGCTAGGCATTTTGCAGCTATTATTTCCCTAAAGTTGAGTGTCTCTCTCTGCCCTCATTATAACACTTCAGTTCTGTGTGCTAAATATTCATGGGACCTCTTTTGGGGGCTCAATAATGTGATAGGTTCCTATAGACTCCAGAATGACTAAGAAACAGGCTTGCTGAGCAAGTTTAAATTTAGCACAGTGGGACTGGAACCTGGCTGACCATAGAGTCATCTGGGAAGCCTTCAGAAAAAGAAGTTTCCTGGATTCACCTCAGACCTACAAAATCAGAGGTTTCAGGTTTCTGTATTTCTAATAAGCCACCTGGGATAAGCCAGGCTCAGTTTCCAGTGGCCTAGAGTTTGCTTCTTAGTAGTGTTCTCAAGCAGAGAAGGCAATGGCACCCCACTCCAGTACTCTTGCCTGGAAAATCCCATGGACGGAGGAGCCCGGTAGGCGGCAGACCATGGGGTCGCACAGAGTTGGACACGACTGAGCGACTTCACTTTCACTTTTCACTTTCATGCATTGGAGAAGGAAATGGCAACCCACTCCAATGTTCTTGCCTGGAAAATCCCAGGGACGAGGAAGCCTGGTGGGCTGCTGTCTATGGGGTCACACAGAGTCGGACATGACTGAAGTGACTTAGCAGCAGCAGTGTTCTCAAAATGACAAAGTTTTTTTATTTTTAAGAATTTTTTTTGACCACTTATAAGAGGATTTATTTTATTTTGTGTGTGTGTGTGTGTTTTAACTTTATTTTATTTTTTAACTTTACAATATTGTATTGGTTTTGCCATATATCAAAATGAGTCTGCCACAGGTATACATGTGTTCCCCATCCTGAACCCTCCACCCTCCTCCCTCCCCATACCATCCCTCTGGGTCATCCCTGTGCACCAGCCCCAAGCATCCAGTATCGAGCATCAAACCTGGACTGGCGACTCGTTTCATATATGATATTATACATGTTTCAATGCCATTCTCCCAAATCACCCCACCCTCTCCCTCTCCCACAGAGTCCAAAAGACTGTTCTATACAACAGTGTCTCTTTTTTTCAAAGTAAGAACATGAACACGCGATTGTCTATGGGAAGATACGCGAAGTGAAGAAGGAGGAAATCAGCATAACTGTGGGGAAATAATTGACCCCATCAGAACAAAGAGCAAATCGCACAAAGCCTACGGACTCTTACTTTGAAAGTCAGCCCTTTCAAGCCACAGGTGATGTTTCTTGTTTTGCTTTAGTAAAAAGAGCCTCTGGCTTACCTTTTGGCTGTTATTAGAATTCCCTGCCTTTAGTTTTCTTCTCACCACCTACAGTCCAGCCTCCAGGTCACTAGAGTAATCCCCTAAAGCACAGGCAGGCTCCCCATTGTCAACCAAGTAACACCTACCCTTCTTCACCTGACAATCTGGGTCCTTCATCAGCTCTTCAGATCACCTTTCTATCCCCAGTAATGAAATGGGTTGGAGTGCTATTGGGTAAGTTTGCCAAACCGTGCACCCTGTATTCCAGCCCCTCACTCTAAGTCTCAATCTCTAAAGGTGCTCAGTGTGCCGTCATCCCGTTCCACACCGTCAGTAATACCATCCCTGCCCCCTGGAATGCCCTCTCCCCACATCTAAGTCCAGCTCAAATCTTACATCTCTCCAGAATCAAGTACTTATATGCCATACCCCTTTAATTTCACCTGCCACTGTTAGCTATCCTTTATGAAATATTCCGTCTACCAGATGTTGATGCACTCTACTAGAAGCTTCACCGATATACTAGGTTAGGTATGCTCATTTGTCAGATAAGGCAAATAAAGTTGAGAGAAATTAAACACAGTGTATAGGTTACCTAGCTAACAAGGGACAGAACATGGCACCAAAACCAAATCTAATCACAAAGCCTAAACTGTATTTCCTGTTTGATACCTCAATCTCCTGAGACCTCCCATTGCTTGTTATTTATTTGAGAATCATCATTTTCTGCCTTGTGTTAGAGCTAATTCTAAATGATTTGGGCTCCATCTCTGGGGAGCAATTTCTCAATGGCAGGGATCCTAACAGGTGATTAGTGCTTAGTATTCCCTAGAATGCTTCAGTTGTGCCTTTCACTAAATTCTTAGTGACTGTATGTAAAAACCAAATGAATATAGTTGTAGTTTTACTGAGAATTTTTGCTATGAAATAGACTAATTTTCCATAGAACGTATTATTACATATCTAATTTAGTACACTGACTCAGACATTCTAGATAAGTTTGCCCTTAAAATATACAAAGCAGGAAGGCAAAGTCTGACATGAGAGTCAGCTTGCAAAGGGTTGTTTGCCTTATCCCTCAACATTATAAAAGGTCCCAGTGGATTAGCACTTAAAATGTTTTGCATTTAAAGCACTCTAATACTTTAAAAAGAGGCCTTGGCTATGATACCACATGGTTAAAAGATAGGAAAATAACTATGTAAACCACATGTGAATATTAACTGCTATGAACACTGGAATGAAATTTGACAGAATAAATTATGTTCTCGCTCCCCAATTAAGGACCCATATCTCATCTTCTGCAGCTCAAATATGCCTTGAAGATGCAAGATGCTAGAATCCCAGGGCATTTCAGGGTCGTTTCATTCTCAGAACAGCCCCTTATCCTGTATTCTACCAAGTGCAGTGCTTTCAGATGCTTTAACATTTTGTGTCATATGTTTCTGAATCATAAACATTGCTTTTGTAACAAAATGACTAAGAGGGTCTGTTTTTTAAAAATAGGTTCGATGCACGATACTGGATGCTTGGGGCTAGTGCACTGGGACGACCCAGAGGGATGGTATGGGGAGGGAGGAGGGAGGAGGGTTCAGGATGGGGAACACATGTATACCTGTGGTGGATTCATTTTGATATTTGGCAAAACTAATACAATTATGTAAAATTTAAAAATAAAATAAAATTAAAAAAATCCAGTTCTCAGAGTCAAAGAAAATTCCATCAGGGCAAGGGTTTCTGATGAAGGGAATACTGTTGGGGCCAAGAAGGGGTTAACCCTGAGTCATTCTCCCCCCCACCTCTTCTCTCAGCCTCCCAGATACCATACAGCTGTTGAAAAGTATCTGTCAACAAAACTATTACTGTCTTTCCTGGGATCAACACCATGTCCTGGACCCTCAAGGTCAGCAGAGCTGCCTTCAGAGCTAGGAGAGGCGACAAGCAGAAAGCTTGCAAAACCGGTGAAACCCCAAGCGACACTGGCAGGTGGAGGGTTTTCCCCAACTGCTGTGAATTCTAGAGGGAAAGGTAGAGCTTACAGGGCAGAGGCTGCCCAACAAGATCAAGACATATTTCCACACCCTAAAAACTCTTTCTGGAACAGCCGAAGTCCTTCATCTCCCTTTCTCCCTTCTGGTCCCTCCTCATGCTTCCATTCACTGTAAGGAAAGTGGGTTGTTACACGAAGCAAATGACTAGACACAGTGTAATAAAATATTGACTAATGATTTGAAAATAACTACTATATGTCTGCTGCTGTGTTAAGCCCTTTTTCTATATCGCCTTCACGAAAAATACCCTGCCAGATAGATATCTGCCTTTTTATAGTTGATAAATCAAGTTAGGGGAGGTTAAGTAGCTCACTTAAAATTGTTGAACTAATAGATGGTGGAGGCAGAGTTTGAACCAAATTCTAACTTTTAAGTCTGTGTATAATGAATGATGTGTCTCCTGCAGGTAAAGAGACTGTCCTAGAGAGGATCTAATACAGGGTCTAATACAGTCTCAGTCTCTTGGGACTTCTCATGTGATAGTTTATATTGCCAGAAAGTCATCATCAGCAGTCATGGTGTGACCTCTGGTGGGATATAAATTATACAGTGTTTCTGAAAGACACTATCTTTATAGACATAAAAACCCTGAAAAATGTGACACACTTTGACTCCACAATTTGAATAAATAAGCATATTCACAAAAATATAGACAGAGGTATTCATTGATGCTACCAATAATATCAAAAATTAGGGGAAAACTCTTCTGTTAAAAATCAGGATCTTAGTTAAATTATGAAATACATTGGAATACTATAAGTCCATTAAAAATAAAATTGTGGAATAAATATACATGGAAATACATTCATGATTAAAATGTTTGAAAATAACATTTAAATGTGATTCTATTTAAATGCATATGTGTATATTCTATCTTTACATTAAAATTACATGCCAAGCTAAGAGCAAAAACTGGGTGGGTGTAGAGTTTATGACTATAGAATCATAAAATCTTGTGGTGGTAAGGACTCTTAGATGTGTTTTATTCCAGAAGTGCCTATCCCAACATGGCTGACAGATAATACGCAGCATCTGATCCTGGGCTTCCACTGTCAGGGAACTCATTAACACCTCCTTTGCTCAGTTTCGATGAATGTTTGTATAGCATGTATAGTTTAAAAAATCTTCTGTCTGCATAGCACAGACCTATGTCATCTTGGGTTAGCAGAAACAAGAGAGGGCAACTATGACCCTTGGAAATAAATGATTAGCTGCTATGAAGCCATTTTATTCCATAATTTCTCTTCAGGGGAAAGATGTTATATAAATCCAACTACGTAAAGCTTATAAAATAGTTTGAGCTTTTCCTAATCACCGGCAATAACAGCTCCATTATCTCTAACCAGCATCAGAATCTGTAACAAGTTCTGGTAAAATGCCCCCAAAAGGTTTTATTTGTTTATGTTAGTTGTACTTGTGGAAAATTCCGCCAGTGAAAGCCAGGCTCCACAGGAGAAATCAAGTGCAAAAATGAGAAACTTACTGTATTGTATGTAAAACCAAGAGCTAAGCTAGGTCCTCAGGGTATGTTTGAATGTTCATGAATTTTCTAACTTCTGTTCTTGGCTTATGTTCTATGCATCACCTAACTCTGTAACAGAGTGTTAGCCAGGGTCAAGAGGTTTTTCTGAAACTGGACATCCACGTGATGAGATAGAGAATTATTTAATTTGGAATAGCAAGTTAGCCCTAGAAAGAGTGTGTATATGTGTGTGCGTGTGTGTGTGTGTGTGTGCTGAAGGGTATGGGTACATGTAACTCGAGTGAGTAAACTCATCCATTTACTCATCTATCCATCTCTGTTCCAGGCCTTTAACTGAACTCTGACCAACAGTTCCTTACCGCATGGAGGTCGCAATATAGCCTAATAACTGCCATGATAGCAAAGGCCTGAAAGATGGAATGATACACAAGGGAGAAAAGAGTGGGCTGGTGTGAGTATTCCAGAAAGAAGCAAGAGTGTGTGTAAAGAATTAGTAACCTGAAGTAATATTTGAATAGCCAGAAGTTTAGTCTTACTTCAGAGGAAGAAATTAGCCACCTAAGAAAAGATCAGATCATGAAATTTCTTTTAGGCCAAGCTTCATGTCTAGATTTTATGTTCAAAGAAGAATTACCTAAAAAACAGTACTGTATAGCACAATGGTTAAGAGCCTTAACTTTATTTTTTAAATAAAATAACCATTGCTTTAAATTAGTCAGTCCTATACCCTAGCAATGCATGGTTGAAGAGCCTCAATTTTATTATAAAATTGATTTTGTTTTATTATAAAATTGATCCCTGCATTTGAAAACTATCTCTGCCTTTACTCTTATCTTGAGCCATATGAAAGTGCCAATATTCAAGTACGCTTGACCTTCAAAAATGGCAGTTTCATATGGTTCAACCTAATAAAAAATAGAAGAATTGATTCTCATCTACGAAGTCTTACTGAGGTCCCATTCATTACCACAGGAAGTGGGACAGCCCATCGGGAGTCTAACCAAAGGCCCGGCAGTTCTGCTGACTCCTGTGAGGAATGACACCTAACGTAGCTGGCACACCAGGCAGGCTGTACCCAAGGAAGGCACTGATCTTCAGCTTGCACTCGCTGTCCTCAAACCCATCTCCCCTGCAGGGCCTGGCCCTGTTTCTCCTTTCCCTGGTTTCGGTCAGAAAATGTGTCATCAGGGCCTGCTGCTTGCATCATCCCTCAGCTGTCTGACGATGTAGAGGAATTCCTGGCAAACCAAGCCCTGTGCACCCACAGTCTCTCCTCTCTTCCTCTTGCTCATTTGCTCCCTTTCTTTGGCTCGGGAATCTGCCTCCTCTGGTAAGGCAGGGATGAGCCTTCTGAATTGTGTTTATTTGTTGGCACTCGGGTGTGAAAGCACACCCCGTCAACTGCATATTAATCTTGTCAGCAGTTTGTATCTATTTTCCTCTGCCCTGCTCCCCTGGCCTAATTTACGGCTTTCCTTTCCATGGCCTCCTATTGTCACAGTGACAGGGAGCTCTCTGTTATGGATGCTCAGGCCTCAGACAGGAGCAAGACCTGTCCTTATAAGAGTGATACAAAGTCTCGCGATTTGTGTGGCAGGGATAAATTTAGACCAGGCCTTTCCTCATTTATTGACATCCTACCACATGCTCTGGCTGTGCTTAGAGGAGAATCAGCAAAGAGGAGAACTAGGAAAGCTAGATCCCAGCTTCCTGTGGAGAAGGCACAGGGGTGGCAGGCAGACATTATGGCCAGCATGTATATTTTAATTGCTCAACCACAGACAGTAATAGCACAGACTTGAGAGTTCAGACAAAATGGGTTTAAATCCTAGTTCAGACAATTTCCATTTGTGTGGTGATCTGTGTGTCCATTTATAATGAACATGTTAATTATCCTCCTTTAAATCTCAGTTTCCTCATCTTTAAAATCAGTGAAATAATATCTACTCCATAGAATAATTAAGTGATTTATGTAATAAAGGGAGCCTTAGCTCCTGTTACAATGGGTGGCAAATATTAGGTTGGCCGAAAAGTTCATTCCAGGAAAAACCCACACATACTTTCTGGCCCACCCCATACTAAGCATTCAACTTATGGGATATATTTTTATGTACTATTACTTAAAAGGAGAAAAGAGGGAGAGAAAGAAGAAGGAAAGTAAAAGAACTTTGTGAAATGATAAACTTGTATAATTAGGAAAGAGTTCAATAATAACATCGGTTTTGAAGCCCTGCCAATTAATCTAGAGCTTTATGTTAATATGGAGTTTCTTATATAATTAGACTCTTAGTAACAGGCCGTGCGTTTGAAATCCCCATGAACCTAAAGCCGGTCCATCTCATCCTAACACTGACCCTGGAATTAGACCAAGGCTCAAGTATTTAGTGTGTCTAAATCCTCAGGTGCTATCTTTGAAGACTGTGTATCCTGAACTAGAATTTCTTTATAATGTTAAGTGGTTCTAACAAGCTGTTGTAAGCTAAACCTTATTCCATGCCTGAATCAGTACTGCTCTTTTCAAGGTCAACCTGTGGTTATTTTTCTAGTCCTCTTCTATGGCTGAGGTCATAGTTACATCTCTGAATTAGACTCAGTCTGACACACCAAGTGCTATGGTTTTATTGCAGAAAAAGTATAGCCCAATGCGGTATAGAATAAAACCGCACCACACAGCCTTTCCCTCAATGGGCCCAAGATCTTTCTAGAAAATGTGTATTGCATTCCTTTCCCCAGGTAGCAATTCCAAGCTGAGGTCTATGATTCCTCTGTGGAATTTCCCTTTATCTCAGTGTTTTTGTGAAATTCTTAGAGACCAGGGGAATTCTTATATTCCTTGAACTCTAATGCTACTCAACTTAAAAAGTTAAAAACAAACCCAATAGATTGTCTGCCACTCTTGTACAAGTGGTGGACAAAGACAGAGCTAAGATGGGCATAGCATGCCTCCCTGTCTGGCAGGTCTCAGTTTCAGAGGTATTTTGGTCAAGGAAGCCTTTGCTGACCAAATTTATTGCTCTGAGTTCCTCTGCTTTCCTGATCAGATCGCTTACCACATTGTATCCTAACTCCTCATTTGTCTCTTTTCCCAGTGATAGCAGGGACCATACTCATTGTGATCTTTTTTTTCCTGCTGTTCCCTAGAATGGTGCCTGACTTTAGCTGTGTATTTATTGAAAAAAGGAAGAGAGAAGCATAAGGATGCGGTATTACTGGATCCACAGTGATCAGGCAGGGCTAGATCAGTACAAAGTCAACCTCAGATTCTAAGTCTGGAAGGCTAACACCAAGTGATGAATCTTAGCACAGCAGAGAAGCAGTGGAATCAAAGGGTCTGAGTGTGGGCTCTGCCAGACATTAAGTGGAGGATTTTTGTTGAAGTGTGCTTTTTGTACCTTGGGTGTTAATTTTAGGTTGCTCCTAACTTACATACGCGGAGAAGGCAATGGAACCCCACTCCAGTACTCTTGCCTGGAAAATCCCATGGAGGAGCCTGGTGGGCTGCAGTCCATGGGGTCGCTACAAGTGGTACACGACTGAGCAACTTCATTTTCTCTTTTCACTTTCCTGCATTGGAGAAGGAAATGGCAACCCACTCCAGTGTTCTTGCCTGAAGAATCCCAGGGACAGGGAAGCCTGGTGGGCTGCCATCTATGGGGTCGCACAGAATCGGACACGACTGAAGTGACTTAGCAGCAGCAGCAACTTACATACAAGCTTTTTTGTTGTCCTGAGACTAGAAGTCTCAATTTTGCTTTCTAACCAAAATTTTAGTTTCAAAAATTACCATTATTTTTTTTATCCTGTTTCCACCTATGGCTTGGACTTATAACAAAGACAAGTAAGAACTAAGGTGTGTTGAAGAGAACATTTGAGAAATAAACCAGTGCCAGGGAATGGGTGCAATTTAGAAACACTCAAACTCAAAAATACACCTAGGTGTCTCTGTCTCTCACTCACATGCATACAACACGCACATATATATGCACAAAGTGGCAAATTAGAAGCTGAAAGGTGTCACAGGAAGGAGAGAACAGACATCTAGTTTCAAACTTACTAAGTGCATGCCTCTGGCAAGTTACTTGAGCGTACTGTGTCTCAATCCCATCATCTATAAAATTGGGGTAATACTGCCCATCCAATAGGATTGTGGAGGAGATTAAAAATAATATCTGTAAAGTACCTCACACATAGTAGGCACTCAATAAAAGACAATGAAGACGACGATGTCTCTGGCATTAACCAGGGAGGAACGAAGGGGACAGCGAGTTCCCTGGGAAACCCAAACCCCTCCTAGCTTACAGGAAAATCCTGGCCTGGATTCCTGGGATGGTATCGTGCAAACACCATGGAGACAGCTGATTACATGACTTAGCACTGATTTACGGAACTTGTCCAGGACCCAAGGGCTATCTCCCGTCCAGGGCACACCTGGCTAGAGCATGGGTGGAAGCTTCTCTGTACAGTGACATTTCAGAAAGCAAATCAACTCCAAATGCTCCTTATTAAGTGGTAATTCCGTCATTTCCAGAGGTTTCTCAGCTCTAACCCAAATACTTTGGTCTGCTCCCTTTTGTCAACCTGTATTAAAACTGGTGAGTTTTGTTATCACATCTAGCCCCAGATGCAGTAACATTTTCTCCTTCAAACCCTCAACTCCAGGAACTGTTGGCCTGCCAAGTATCTGAGCCATGAAGATAGACAGTCTCAGTCATTTTTCTCCTCTCAGCTGTGGTCTCTAGAGTCCTTAGGTGGGGCATCCTGTCCCTGAGACCCTCTTGCTCCCTTTCATATGCTCTCTGGGAGCAATCTGTCAGGCTCAGTTGATTTTTAACCTGTCCTACCGAACGTATAGAAATATTCACAAAGTTGAAATCAGAGTGTACACTTTTGAATCCTGCTTTTTTCATTTACTATAGTAAATATCTGTATATTAAAAAAAAATTTTTTTTGCTAAGTGTTATTTCTGCTTAGTCACTCGGTTGTGCCCAACTCTTTGTGACCCTATGGACTGTAGCCCGCCAGGCTCCTCTGTCTATGGGTTTTCCAAGCGAGAATATTGGAGTAGGTTGCCATTTCCTTCTCCAAGGGATCTTCCGGACCCAGGGATTGGACCTGCATCTCTTGTGTCTCCTGCATTGGCAGGCGGATTCTTAGCACTGCGCCACCTTTGGCAACATAATGTTGCATCCCATGAAAGGTCAAAATCTATTCAACCTTTCTCTACTGCTGAGTACCTAGGTTGCCTCTCCCCCACTTTTTGTCTCATATGTTTAACAAAATAGTAACTTCACCTAAAAGAGTTTACGTAATTGAGGAAACCCCCAAGGCCTCTGCAGTTGAGGGGCCTCTCTCCACCCAAGGCTGCAGGTCTCACTTGCTCCCAGCTTTCACAGACAATTCCCTGAAAGAATGTGCTGCCTGGATGTCTGAACACAGGAAACAAATATGCTAACTGGAAAAAAGACTGTGTTGTGCATTTCTTTCGTCCTGGAGACTCTGATGAGAGAAACAGAGGAGGCATCTCTCATTCAGATGTCCAAGTGAAAGCCCGGAGGCCTTTCACCAGTGACTGCAGGACTCATTCCTGGTTCTAACCAGCTCTATTTCTTCATACATATTGAACATACTGTTCCCGTTCCCACCTCTCTCTGCCTTAGTTCATGCTGCTCTTCTCTGTTGGGACCACCCTTCTACTCTCTATCTGTCCATTCTTCAGGTTCCAACCTGCTTTCCATGCAGCTCCTTCAACCTGTTTCTACTGCATTACTTGTCACCAGGGTCTTGCTTCTCTGAACTTTTTGTTTGTTTGTGTTCTTAATTAAATTTAATTATCATTAATTGAAGGTTAATACTTTACCATATTGTGTTGGTTTCTGCCAAACATCAGCATGAATCATTCATAGGAATACCCTAAAGCAGAAAATAAAAATTTTGTACTCGGTTGTCCTAAGCAATCTTCATATAGAATTATCTTCCCTTTCTATCTAGGTCACAAGCACCTTAAAATAAACAAGTTCACCATAATTTTTAGAAACACCACAGCTATTGTAGTCTAATATCATAACTGGGGACTCAATGGGTTGTAAAGACCAAGTGTACTGGTGGGTCTAAAGATGTGTGAGACCAAGGATATATTAAACTGGGGACATAAAAAAATGGGGAACCAACTCCTAGAAGATAAGGAGATCAGAAGGAAGAAAAGAGGGAGCTCTGAAAGGCTCTGCAAGCAAAGGAGGCATAGATGAGGAGGGGTCAGTAAGTGAACAGACAGGTGCTATTAGAGAGGTTTGGTAACAGGTAGCAGGGAACTGAGGAAATTAATACACCAAGTATTTCCATGGTCATGGCCAGGAGGAAGGATCAGGATGTCAGACCCTGGAGACCTGGTAAATAAGGGCAACATGCGGCCAGGCTGAGACTGTGTCCAGAAACTTCCTAAGAAGTGCCACAGCTTACTTGGGGACAGTCACTCAGCAGAAGCTTGTACACTAGAGATTAAAGGTCGCTTTTTCTAATTTAATGCTAAAAGAGAGACCTAAAGCAAGTTCTAATATTCATCCTTTCATCCCATGCCAGATTTGTCTCAGATATGGAACAAGGTCTCATCTACAGATAAAGGTAGGAAAAGTTACATTTAGAGAATTTTCATGGAGGGGAGGCATATAAAACCATTTTTGCTATTCATATACTAGGTACTCAATTAATAATTATTGCCTGATTAAAATACAACAACAAAGATTTTGGTGTTTTTTTTCCCTTCTTTTTCCTTTATGTAGTTGTAGTTGTTATTTACATGATGACGATGAAGAATTTTTCTAGAGCCTTGAAATCATGACAGAGGGGACAGTTAAGGAAGGAGGCAGAGGAAAGGATGGTAAAAGAATAAAAATCAAGTAGAACTAAAACCACTGGCTCCAATGGTTTGGAGCTGCCTTCCTGCTGGGGAGCCTAGACAACCATAGCAAATAAGGAATTGCACAGACAGGAGAATGGCAGGTTGGCTTTTGAGATCTCCCAAGAGATTCTAACCCTCTGAATAAGGATCCTAAAATAATGTTGGCATAACTTGCAAGATCTGAGACGGTCATGTCAGGCTCCTGTCCCCCAGCCCAGTATTTCTAAGCTGACCACAAAGTCTCCGCAGAGAACAACAGGGTCATGAAATAAACGCAGTTGTGTAAGCAGCAGGCAGGAAAGGATTTCTCAAGTAAGACAAATCATTTTACAAAAACTCAGATAAAGTCTTGAATGCCCTAACCTCCCTGTTATATAAAAATCAAGGGCCATTTGATGAAGTGAAGCAACCCCCCCAAATTAACATAATTAAATAAATAAGTCAAGCAGGCTCTAGTCAGCTGGTGTGGTTTTCTGTCACTGGGGAAGTCCAAGTCAAACACTGTACTAGAGTTTGAAAACAACGGGGTCATTTGAAGACCATTCCTTGCATTCATCTCAGGTCAAAAGAGGATAAAGATCAGAGTAATCAGGGCTGAAGTTTCAGGACATGATGTGATTATGATGGTGTTCACTCTGTCATGTACAGCCATCCCAGCTGGCATGGGGCATTTTGAAATTCCCTGCCCCAGGCATGTGGAACCTTCGCCACATGAGAGATTGGTGGGGACATCCCCACTGCCTGACCTATTACTCTGTGTTCTCATAAAAACAGGATGGAGTTCAACAGGCCCCTTCCCCTGGGCAGAAGGAAAACCTCACCCAAATACCAACAGGGGCCACAAGTACCGAAGGTGGCAAAGTGGAGATCTGATGTGCAGTTTAGAATACTGTCCTACCAAATTTTTTAAACAATTTAGGACTGGTTCTGGCCAGGATCTCTCTGCCAGGGGCAGTAGAAAGAGACAATTAAAAAAAAAAAAAAAACCCTAAGCCTACTAATCCTACCCAGAACTGCCCAAGACTACTTTGGGCTGGAGACACACACGCTCAGCCTTCAGAGATGCATATGGGTGCATTTTGTTAATCCCCATCACTGCGTGTCAGGGATAACTGATCTATGACTAAAAATAGTGTGAGGACAGCAACACCAGCTATTTGGGGCCGAGCTGAGGACACAGTGGAAAACTTGACAGCAGCACAGTAGAACCTTCCTGGCCCGAGGCCGTAGGCTCAAGGGCAAGGGCTCTGCGCGCATCTGCTGGGCGAGCTGGATTGACAGGCTCACCTCCCATGAGGGGGCTTGAGGGGTGGTGAGCTTCTCACATTGTTGGCCACCTTCTGAGTACAGGGCAAAGTGCTAGGAATGGGGGATGTCATGGCAGAAGACATGGTTCTCTGGAAGAAGCTTACAGTTGGATATTTAAGAAGGGTAGGCAGAATAAAACAAAAACAGTTCTGCTTCATTTCACTGACTTCAGTCTGAAACTGTCTTCAGCCCCCCACACTAATCAAGGAAGAAATTGAGGTAGTAAGAGCAGAGATTCAAGCCCTCTTGGCCTGCGTATGATTCATTGGGTGGGAGTGAGGAGAAAAGCAGAAAGAGGCCCTAAGGTCACATTTGCCAATTTATTCAAATTAGTTGCATGTAGTTAGTATCCAGTATTACTGGTACTGCTTTCTGTGTGCTTTGTGTGCTAAGTTGCTCAGTGATGTCCGACTCTTGCGACCCCATGGACTATAGCCTGTCAGGCTCCTCTGTTCATGGGATTCTCCAGGCAACAATACTGGAGTGTGTTGCCATTTCTTTCTCCAGGAGATCTTCCTGACCCAGGGATCAAACCTGCGTCTCTTGTGTCTCCTGCATTGGCGTTGGCATGCAGGTTCTTTTACCATTAGTGCCACCTGGGA